>NC_081409.1:771567709-771740201 GCF_030272615.1 Cryptomeria japonica | reverse complement strand
GGAGAATTATTTGAGTCATTATTGGGTCATAGGGGTCATAGATTGAAACTAGATAAAATTTGAGCAAAAATTATCAAAAAAGTTGTCAAGCCACTTCTACATTGCATCGGTAAGGTATGACTCTCGACGTTCTGACGCTTTGGGATGCATGACAGGGGCATGCCTAGCATAAAACTACCAACTTGGATGTGCTTGTGACGTCGGTTTGTGCACACGATGAACCAAATCAATTCTAGCCAATCCTACAACTTTGCATTGCATGCAACTGATGGTTTTTGCAGCAGGTGAAAAATGCTACCAATTGAAAATGGCTCCGAGTCATCAAAAAATGAGATAGACCATTATAGAGAAGCCTCACGTGACCCCACAGGTTCAAACAGATCGACCATATGTGTCTTGGATTTGAAGAAACAGTCCGTCAAATTTTGATAATTTTTTGGACTCGAGGCACTTGAGAGATCGCCTTGGTACGGTATGACTCTCGACGTTCCGACGCTTTGGGATGCATGAGAGGAGCATGCATAGCATAAAACTGCTCACCCAGATGCACTCGTGATGTCGGATTGTGCACATGATGAACCGAATCAATTCTAGCCAATCTTGCAACTTTGCATTGCATGCAACTAACGGTTTTTGAAGCAGGCAAAAAAATGCTACCAATTGAAAATGGCTCCGAGTTGTCAAAAATCAAGATAGGCCATTGTAGAGGAGCCTCACATGACCCCACGGGTTCAAACGGATCGATCATATGTGTCCTAGAATTGAAGAAATAGTCTGTCAGATTTTGACAATTTTTTGGACTCAGGGCACTTGAGAGATCGCACCGATATGGTATGACTCTCAACATTCCAACACTTTGGGATGCATGATAGGGGCATGCCTAGCGTAAACCTACCCACCTAGATGCGCTCATGATGTCAGTTTATGCACACGACGAACATAATTTTACCATTGTGAGCATGAGGGTGCTCTCGCACCAAACACATATTGTTGTTTATATTTATATTGCTGATTACATATGCAAATATTCATTTAAATTTATAAAAGGGAAGCCACCAAATACAATGAATACACAATAATGAATTGAATACAAGGAGTTATGTAGGGTTAATTCAACATTTTAGAAATTTTATCAAATCATATTCCACGATTGCAATGTTTTATATCATATATTTTTGTTGTTTATATTCATATTGTTGATTACATAGACAAATGATCAATTAAATTTATAAAAGGACAACTACAAAATTCAATGAATACAAAATAATGAACTCAGTACACATTTATTGGATCGAATATCAACATTTATATATATAAAAAAAGGCTTGTCTACCAAGTCAATACAAGTATTACAAAAATGTGGCATATGCCATGTCCAAATCGATATACAATAAAAATGTAGAATATATTTACATGTATTGGTCTGTAGTACCCCTGTCCTAATCAATTTCTAATCTTGGTTTGACCTTGGTTAGTTTATCATAATATAATGATTATAGTTGGATGTTTTGATTTTAGTGCATACCTGTTAATGTGGTTTTCACACCAGTTTGTATGCAAGTTATTAATTCTCCTATTTCGTGTTATTATCTCGGCTAACACTTTCATTAAGTTTATATATGTATGCATGTATGACTCTTGGTTGCAGGAGATTTCACGTACAGTACCACATGGGTGCAAGGTTCGTCTCCACCTGAATTCGCAGGTTTGAGTGTACCTCTTGGATCCTTAAGGCTTGGATTAGGTGGTCGTAAGACCCTCATTTGACCATAGTCATGCTCAAGTGAGCATCGTCAGTCGTCGTCGGTATTCCCTTTGGTTGGGTTTGTGGGTCATCTGTTCATTTGACTTTCTTGGGTTGCGTTCTTTGTATGTGGTTGAATCGAGTAATTAATCCTTAATCTCTAATTTGATTTAATGTGAGTTTTCGCATTAGTATTTTGGGGACTAAATTAAATAGGCTCCCTTTTTATGTGATTAATCGTTACTTGAATTCCTCAATTCAGGTTGGTAGCAAGTTCAATTAAATGGTTGATTTTAATGTTAAATTTATTAAATTTATGCTGTTAGAAAAGAAAGATTTAAATTTAATTGCAATAGAATTAATTTAATCTTGTTGCCATTTTGGAAATAAAAAGGTTAATTTCAGTTATTTAAGAAAATCAATTTTAAATTGAAAAGCAAGTTAATTTATATTGATATAGTTTAAAAGAATGTTTTTGTGATTTATTTTAAAATAAAAATTTTAAATCCAAAATAAAAATTTTGGTCAAACCTTTCCCATTTAACCTATAGATTTTTGGAAAAATATGGGAGGTGGATTTTGTTTGGAGAATCTTTTTGGAGAAGGATAATTTGGGGATTTTGCAAAAGAAAGGATTTTTGGGAGCTTGCAGGTTGGGCTCTCCTCCGATCTTGCCAGGATTGCTGAATCAGGTAGGCCTCTGGTTTATTTCTTGGGTTCTTGCTTAAAGAAAATTGTTTTTGGTGTTTTAGTAGAAATCTGGTTGTACAGATTGAAAATCTTATGTTTTTGGGAAATGAAGGAGTTGTAGTTTGAATTTCTGAATCTATAACCCTCCTTGCTTCCTTTTCAAACCTCCAGATGTCAATTTTGTTTGTATAAATTGATTCTCAAATATTAAAAACAAATTTTGGGGTTTGGCTGTTCTTGAGAAAAATTTGTCTAAAACTCCAATGAATCTCTCTTATATTAGTTTAAAAATGGAATTTAGTTTGGGGGTTTGGACAATTTGATGTTAAATTTATGTAAATCCATCTGTTTTTGCCAGTATGGTTTTGTTTTGGAGAGATTTCCCTTCCTAAATCTAGGTATTTAAAAAAAAACCAAAAAAAAACCATGCTGCTGGAAATTAGAAGTCTCTGGGAGACTGTTTATTTTTAACTGTGTTTTATTCATAGTAATTTATTTTTAAAAAATCAAAAAATTAAAAAAAACCCACGTGGAGGGGAATAACCCCACCACGTGGGGTGGTAGCAGGGCTACCAAAGGTAGTGGTTGCTACCCTTTGGTAGCAGCGCTACCCAACGTAGCAGATTGCTACCAATTGGTAGCAACACTACCAATGGTAGCGTGAGCTACCATGGGGGCCCACGTGGGTTCCACGTGGAAACCCCCCCTCTTTGTTTTTTTTGTTTTGTTAAAAATTATAAATTATTATTTTTATATATTTTTTTTATTGAAAAAAAATATATAATAATAATTTAATATGATTTAAATGTAAATTTTAAATTAAGTTTTTCATAAAGTTTAAATATGGCATTTAATTAATAAAGTATGATTATTTTGTAATTATTAATTGTATAAGTGGCAATATACATTAATTAATTTTCAAATTCTATTTTATTATTAATGCATATTTTTCTAATTAGATACTTAATTTGTTATTCTGTTATTAATTATTAATTGCTTAGATTTTATTAATTGCGGATTAATAAATATATAGTAATTAATATTTAATTTTGGTCATTTTGTATATATGCGTAAGGAAATAATTGTTAAGTTGGGAACAAACTATCTTTACTTGGGTTCCTTATATCTATATGTTTCCTTGATCTGTATAGTGTAACTGGGCTCTAGAAAAGATGAATTTGGAAAGATTGTTTTGAGCTAGTGTGGCCATGATGTTTCTTTTAGAGATTAAATAGCATATTTATTTGGTTAATGTTTATTTAATTATATTCATACGAACTTGGTTTAAAAACCCGCATTGGTGTATTTATGTTATGCTTTGATGCAAACGAACTTAGAGGGTTAGAAAACTAAACCTATATCTAAATGAGGTAGATAACTGCAATCTAACTTAGATCATTTAGAAAACTTGATCGACTTTTATGTTTAAATCAATATGGGAAAATATTGTCTTTTCTGGTTATTGCCTTTGCAATTTTAATTCATGTATTCGCTTTTGCTTAAAGTAATGACAAACCTTGAATTGTTGATTGGACCCTGTCGTATGGTGGATTTGGGTACCTGTTTCAGTCTGCGGTCTCGAGTTTGACTGTTGTTTAGTGGTAGTGTTGTAATTGGTCATATCCTTTATGTGGGTGTCGAATGATGAATTGTAGTTGACCATAGTTGGTCAGGTCTCTAGTTAGAGTATCGTCAGTCAGTGCACCTCTTATGAAGTCGTGTTTGACCAAATGGTTGATTCCTCCATTTTGAACTCTGTATGCTTGACCATGTGTGTTCCTTGGTTTTTGAGTTCATTTGAATGTAGTCTAGTGTTGTATGGGAAAGTGGCTTTCAATTGGGGGCCGCACCCAAAGTGGTTGTTGGGTAACCCATCGAAAGTGTGTCTAATAAGTGATAACCTAATAGTATATTAGAGTATTGTTAATAAATCACTAAGTAAGATAATTGTGTCTCACACATGGGATGAGTGCTAGTACAAATTCGACATGCAGTGAAAAGGCCTGAAATGGAAAACCATCATCCTTGTCTTCATGAAAAGGTGTGTGAGTCCACATGAGGCTTGGATGGGCCGGAGGTTCGGATTAGGTTGCCAAAGTAACCTAGTGTATGGGGCTGAAACCTATGAAGACCTGCCATGGTAACCATACCAAGTTGTTTGATGACACTTGTTCCTATGTTCACTAGTGTGTTGTTGTGTTGTCTTGATAGGAGCACTTTTGTGGAGTTGTCTCGTTGCTTATGCCCTTGTGAGTACCTAATTGTCATGATAGATCTTGGGTTGTGATGTCTTAGTTTTGTGGATGCTCTAGTGGACCGTTGTATTTGCTTCTATTATATTCAGATGGATCCTTTCCTATTTAGTGCTCATTTACATATTTTTTTGACTGATGTGGTCATTTGTATATTGATTATGTTTCACCTTGATGGAAAGATTGCAAATAATGAGAACCTCATGTATTCTTAACTTTATTAATTATCAGAGGGGTCTTGCAGTTGAGCAGACCCAGAGATGTAGCCCTTTAGGGGTGAACTCCAAGATCATCTTGGTGTTATGTGATGCTTTTGTTCTTATGTTTCATGTTTAGTGTTAGCATGTATGGATGACATTTTGATAGAATGTATAAGTGGATTAGATGAGATTTATCGTAGATGCATGTATGCAATCGTCTTTAAGTCACAACAAATTGGATCGTGAAAGAATGTAGATTAGAATATTGGAATATATTTAGTTATTGCTAAGGAAATTAAGTATGCATGGAAAGTTCTCATTAGTATATAATGAAATTCAAGTGTATTATGAAATTAGATGCATGACTTAAATTTTAATGAAAAGTATGAATGAAGGGTATAGATAAATCTTAATGGATGAACCTTATCTTGTGATTTATATTTTCATCTTCTGAAAGAAATTATCCTTGTTTAAGAAATTATCTTGTTTTTTAAGATAATCGACTTATTGGATTAATTAGTGCGAGTTAAGTAAAATTTGGAATTAAGTAATCTCGTTGGGAAACTCTTTAGGTGTTAGTTGATGTCTTCCGCTGTGTAATCAAAATTTTGATATCTCGTATCTTTTGTTGTATTTAACTTTTTTTTTAAAAATTATTGCACTCAATTCATGTGTTATTGCTTAATCCCTTCGGGGTTTCTTGGCGGGGCATTACAGTTCTTTCTTTGACCAAAACCAACATTATATGATCCTAAACTTGTGGTGGATCATCAAAATCAAGCCTCTTCGATGTAGTATGCGGCTCTGTAGATGGCTACAAAACCACAATTCAAAAGCCAAGTTAGAATTCCTTTGTAGAAAATAGTTCACAATTAACAACATAACTATGCATTTAACTATAATTCCTTTGTAATTGAATTGTAGATTACCTCATTGGCTAATCTAGGAGCTAATGTCTTCACTCTCCTCTCCTTGTCACTCTTAGGAGTTTTCTTGAAGACAAACTTAAATGGATCCATGTTATGGTCGTACTGCGAAGGGGTCTATTGAAGATTAAATGTACAATTAATACAATGTACTAGCATAAATATATCAAAAACACTTAAAAGATATAATATAGAGAACAATGACATACCTGTGCCTGAGATGCTTCTCCAATGGACTGAGGATGGAGAAACTGTCGCTATTACCTATACAAAAATGTTCAAAGATTAAATATAATTAATATAATGATAAGTATTGT
Source organism: Cryptomeria japonica (assembly GCF_030272615.1). Lineage (NCBI taxonomy): Eukaryota > Viridiplantae > Streptophyta > Pinopsida > Cupressales > Cupressaceae > Cryptomeria > Cryptomeria japonica. The sequence continues at coordinate 771,734,072 of NC_081409.1, read as the reverse complement.
AGGTTAAAAACAATTAATTTTACATATCAAACAAAAGTGTACCAGATCCTGAGATGCTTCTCCAGTGCACGGAGGAGGGTTCACCATTGATGAAATAGGTATGGATATTTCCTGTATGAAAAAATTATAGGATTATAATATATCACAAGTTCACATGTACGCGTGCATGTAATCGTGAAATCAAGAAAATAAAGTAGAGATACATACCTTGGCCCTCTCTTGATCTATGGGTGAATCAAGTGCATTCAACAAATCCACATAGCTCAATGGTCGTTGTTCATGTAAAATAGACAAAAAATACTAATCAATCTACAAAACCCAACTAATACTTGATTTTAATATTTTCAAACAATTGTACAACGAAAAATGTGTTCAATTACCTTCTTCCCACGTTTTGACATATTCGAGGAATTGTTTTTCTTAGGACGCGCCCTAGACGTAGAGGGGGTACCCTAAAAAAACAAAATTAACATGAGATATTAGTACAGATAATAAATTAAACATAATTTTAAAAATATAAAATGAAATGACTTGCATATTCCATCAAAGCAATACATAAAAAGGGTTGTACAAAATATGATACCGTATAGCCTTGTAGGCCAAAATCGATCGCTGAGAGCGTGATGTCATCAATCTGGGACATTTGGTCCCCTGTCAACACCTAAACACCAAAAAATGGACCAAGCATTAAAGATAGTTAATATATCTTGTATATTTTTGAATTCAAAGTGTACTATTCTATTTTAACATGTTACAAAATTTATACCTCAGGTATCGAAGTTGCAGTTGTAGTAACTGGGGGAGGAGCATGGGATACCACTGATGCATCCTAAAATGTGTTAGGGTTCCCACAAATACTGAGAGGGGGGGGTGAATCAGTATATGACTGGTATTCAGATTTTCTTAAGATAAAACATGCAGAACATAAAGTAACAATGTACCGGTATGCAAGAATTAATGTAATAAACATAATCAAAAACATCCACATGAAAAGAACACCATAACACAAGATGTTTAATGAGGAAACCCGGTGTCGGAAAAACCTCAATGGGATTTGTGACCCACAATATTCACTTACTGGCCAATAAGAGAATATTACTTACAATAGGGGCCTACACATGTAGGAAGGCCAATTGCCTAGAGCACACTGCTCAGTGAGAAGTCACACTGACTTACAATGAGGATTATACTAATCCAATATTCTGTACTGCTTTATAATAGCATCTCCAATGCCAGATTCAGTACCCGTTCTTGCTCTGTTCTTTACATATACCCTTGACCTATAATTCGCACATTAGGTATGTCTAATAATTTTCTTTATGCTCGCTTACCTATATATACAAATGTCTATAATGATCTCCTTTGTATACAAGAGTCATTTTACAATTTGCCAAGTCGGCTTGCAATAATAATCAAAATATTACATTTCAAAAATCCTATCGGCCTTTGTGCCGGTATACATCTTTTCTTCTGTGTCGGTGCCGGTGCTAGTGCTGGGGTAAAGTGGTCTTGTTGATGTCGGTGCACTGTCTTGCTTGAATAATGCTTTGTCGGTATGATGTCTTACCGGTGCCATCACGAATGATTTGATGCTTGAATAGGATTGCAAGGTTGCCACCAATGACAAAACCTTCAATCACACACAATGTCTCATTGGAGTGTCCATATGCCAACAATCTCCCCCTTTGGCATTGATGGCAACACTCATGAGAAATTCCAAAACGATGTCCAAAAATGTGTAGACCAAAAATTTACCAAAAAAAAATGAGGGGATCCCCCTGAGCATATGATCCCTGTGTTTTGAATTTTCTCGTTCTACTACTCCCCCTTTGGCATCAATGACAAAGGTTGTCAAGATGTTAGTAGAGTTTGTAGTTATACTGGTCCATAACCTCAACCTTGTAGTTGGGTAGTTATTATTTGAAAAAGATTGCCCAAAATTAAGTTTATACTATCCATAAACTTTTTGCTATCTTTTATTGTTGTTTCAGTTCTCTTCACAGTGTCGGTGAGATGCTGCAATTGCTTTGCCGGTGTTTTACTTCCCAGTGTTAATGCCTCTGAGATTTCCTTCCATAGAGATGCTAGATAATCCAATCTTGGACTCAGTTTAGATCTCAAGTGTTTTGCCTTATTTATTATTGTCTCTTTCTCTTTCTCCTGTTTAAGTAATTTTGTCTCAAAATTTGCTAACTTATCTTCAAAAACAGATAATGAATCCGGTGAGTTGACAAAATTGTCTGCAAGCTTGTTTATCTCTTCCTGTGTCTTGCTTATTTTCTTGTCTATATCTATAGTCATGAAGTTTGTTTTGCATGTGTCTTTGTACAGGTTTTTGTACTCTTTTAACAAACTACATAGTTCCGGTAGAAGTGTGTCAAAATCTTTGTTACACTTCTTAATTTCTTCCTCAAAGAATTTCCGTTTCTCCTTTTCTACAATGTCCTTTACAGATTCTACCTTTATTTGCTCAATATTTCCAGAAATGTATTTACATAGTGTATCCAACTGTCCTAAAGAATCTTTATTATCTATATTACAATTAGGAGCGATTGTTTTCAAAATTGGTATTGAATCATCTATTGCTTTGTAAGCTTGTGAACTACAATCAGTTATTTTCTTGATGGATTCAAGTAATACCTCAGTCACATTTGTTGACTTTGATGGTGACCCAACAAACTGAGTACCGGTGGAAGTGACCATGCTTGTATTGACCTCTGGCAGGTCAGTTTGTGTCTGCATTTCCTTTAGCACTGGTTTTCCTGCTTTATTGCTTACTAGTGGCATCTATTCTAGAGCCTTTAGCTCTGTCGGTTTCTCTGTTTGTGCTTCAGATTCCATCTTTTTCCCTGTATCTGCTACCGGTTGATCTGTATTTCCTGTTACTGAAGGCTCTTTGGCCATATTTGATTTTTCACTTGGGTCTTTATCAACTATTATGTTGATCTTTTGGGTATCAACATTTACAGTGAATAGGACTTCAGGATTTGTATTGCTATCCTCTACATCCATGCTTTCAGCTACTGGTTGGTTTTCAAGGACTGCAATTTTTACAGGTGGAGGTAGGTTATCTTTAACCTTTATGCTTGGAGGTCCACCAACTTTCCCTTTCCCTTTGTCCTTATCCTTCTGATATACCTTAATAGGCTTGGGATTCCTATATTCTTCTTGTTTTTCTTTTTCATCCAAAAATATGTCCCAACCATCTTCTGTTTCCTCTGAAACCTCTGCAACTCTACCTGCCATCAGTGAAATATGTCGGTTTGTGTTTTGCATTGATTTGATAAATGTCCAAATCTTCCACAAACATAACATCTTACATTCATTCTGTAGTTTTCAGAGTTATGACCAATTTTGTTGCATTTGGAGCATTGACCGGTGGGAGGATTGATATTCTGATAATTCCTAGATCTACATTCATTTGCCCTATGACCATATTTATTATAGTTAAAGCATTTTCCATTGAATTTATAAGTATTAGGTGGTCTTACTGGTTTGCTGTGATCCTAAGTATTTGCAGTATCGGAGCTTTCTCCAACTTCAAATCCAATTCCAGAAGTGTCAGCTTTGGGTTTTTGATTCTTCAATAAGGTACCAAGTTCTTCTGAGCTTTTCTTGAATTTTTCTTTATGTTGATTTGCAGTTTCCAATTCCCTTTCCAAGATTTCTTTTTGTCTCATTAGTTCATTCGAGTCATTCTGAGTATGCATCAGATCTGTCTTCAACATGTCATTTTCATAGCTAAGTCTTGTGTTCTCATTTGCTGCATCACTTAGTCTTTTGGTCAATTCTTCTTCATTCTTCTTTTTGTCCTCAATCTCTTTGCAAAATCTCATAGTCATATCCTGCATTTCATTTTTTGTTGTCATGATCTCTTGTTTCAACTTGCTTATCATATCATTAAGTGATTCCTTTTCATCATTCTCATTTTGCAATTTTTCACAAAGTTCTCTTCTCTTATTTCTTGTAACAGTAAGATTTTCTTGAAGTGCCTGAATGATATCCTGAGCTGCTTTTAAATCATCTTCTAATTTGATATTTTTCAACTTCTCTGCATCATAGTTAGTAAGAGCTCCTTCAAGTTGCTTCATCAGATTTTCCATCTTTACCGATGTCAAGATCTTCCTCAAGCTATTAGGCTACTGAAAATATAGGACCAGGCTCTAATACCAATTGTTAGGGTTCCCACAGAGGTGAATCAGTATCTGAACGGTATTCAGATTTTCTTAAGATAAAACATGTAGAACATAAAGTAACAATGTACCAGTATGCAAGAATTAATGTAATAAATAGAATAAAAAATATCCACATGAAAAGAACACCATAACACAAGATGTTTAACGAGGAAACCCGATGTGGGAAAAACTTCGGTGGGATTTGTGACCCACAATATTCACTTACTGGCCAATAAGAGAATATTACTTACAATAGGGGCTTGCACATGCAGGAAGGCCAATTGCCTAGACTACACTGCTCAGTGAGAAGTCACACTGACTTACAATGAGGATTATACTAATCCAATATTTTGTACTACTTTATAATAGCATCTCCAATGCCAGATTCAGTACCGGTTCTTGCTCTGTTCTTTACATATACCCTTGACCTATAATTCACACATTAGGTCTGTCTAATAATTTTCTTTATGCTCTCTTACCTATATCTACAATTGTCTATAATGATCTCCTTTATGTACAAGAGTCATTTTACAATTTGCTAAGTCAGCTTGCAATAATAATCAAAATATTACATTTCAAAAATCCTGTCGGCCTTTGTGCCGATGTCGATGCCGGTGTAAAGTGGTCTTGTTGATGTTGGTGCATTGTCTTGCTTGAATAATGCTTTGTCGGTATGATGTCTTGCCGGTGCCATCACGAATGATTTGATGCTTGAATAGGATTGCAAGGTTTGCCATCAATGACAAAACCTTCAATCACACACAATGTCTCATTGGAGTGTCCATATGCCAACAAAATGCATATTATTTGTCTCAATTTAAATCAATGTATAAATGAAAATTCATTTATGTAATTACAAATTTAAAGTGACTGATAAATAAAATGTTATGAATTCAAATCAACACACCTGTGTCTGTCGCTTATGGCAAACACCATGTCCATCAGCTCATCTGTGAGCGCGAAATCCTCAGTCGTGCGGGCCTGAAATCTATACTTGCAAATCGTGTACATATGAGATGAGGATCCATCTGTACCGACTACATCATCTATCCCCGAGCATATCCCTGAGCAACTGACACACATATGTTGAATGGGCTCTTTGTCGCCACCTGGAGCAACTAATGGCTCATCATCCAATACAATAGGGTGTGCTAACAACATCCCATGTTGGATGATGACACCAGTCAACGTTGTGGCCACCTGAAGAGTCTGTAGCTCCATTGACTCTTTCAGCTCTACTGGGACAGCCTGATGCACCTTGGGTTTGGGTGCTAGGGGGTGGCGACTCTCTGTGGGTAATCACCTACGGGCTCCAGGTCTATCTTGGGCAGAGCCACCAACTCTACCATGGAACTCTCTTATGTCAAAATAGTTTGGGCGCACATTGAGAACAAACTCACAATATACTTTTCTCAAAAAATATAATGGCACCTCATAATTATTACAAGGTGGATCATCACAAACCATCCACCACCTCTGCCAAAACAGATTCTTCATCTGCACATTGGTACACCAATGTATGGGAAACCTCTTTGTATTAAGAGGTAATGACTGACCAGTTTTGGGATCAATGAAAAGGGCACATATTTGTTGTTTACTAATATTTTTGGTTTTTACTCCCTTGTATGATAGTCCATCAACATAGAATTGATGACACCTATCCCTAAAGCTTCCCCATTTGGTAATTTGTGTGGAAACAACTATAGCACCACTAGCGAATGTTTCTAGGCTAGTGGCGAGTGATTGATGATGCTCAAGTTCAAATGTTTTCAATTTAACAATTAGTCTATTGATTTCAGACATATTTTGTCCTAATTGATTAATTAATTGCTCTCGTGTTTCAGGTGTGTGGTCAAAAGGAGGAATTGGGGGTGTATCTTGTGGTTTTTCAGGAGGTGCATTTGGTTGTTCTTGTTGTGGATTAGAAGAATCTGGTTTTTGAAACAAAAAATGAAAAAACCTAATTAAAATTAATGAAACTAAATTCAAAATGTAAAACAAATTGAACAAATGGGAAAGAAAGATAAAAATAAACAAAAACTAACCTTCATCCATAGTGTCTAGAGGAGAAATCTAGCACCCTGTTTGTGGTTTAGGAGAGAAAATGAAAAAAAAAAAAACTAAAAACGAGCTATTCATGAGAAAATAAGACCCAGTTTTTTTAAAAAAATTGACAAGCACCACATACATGGTTCTTTTGGGATTATTAGTGCGTACGCGCTCATTTTCCTATAAGTAGGGCGTATGCGCTCATTTTCCTAGTGGTAGCGCGTATGTGCTACTTTCCCTAAAAGCAACACGTATGTGCTACCTTCTCTAGGCTCGGGAACAACAAACCTAAGCGCGTACACGCTGCTTGTTTTTCCATGTTTTTTTTGGGTGGTGTCCACTTTTCTGACCACCATCTTTGTGCACATACCCTTTGCTTTGTCTTGTTTGAATGAACTTGTCTTGGGAATCCTACAATTTTTTGGCCTGTTTTTCCACCCTCATAGCCTCCTTTTCTATCGCTTTTGTTTCATGTTGTGCCTTCCTCTGTCTCATTTGTTCTTTCTTTCATTCTACCATTTCCTCATCTCTTTTCCTTTCAGCCTCTTTATCTTTTTCCCTTTGAATGTACTCATTAGATGGCAAGATCTGTGACTGGCTACTAAGATGTAGCACCCCTTTCCTACCTCCATGTGAAGATTGATTCATTCTCTACACTGGAAGTCTTAAGAATTTGCTGACTTGCTTTGGCACTTGCTGCCCATCCTCTTGTGTGCATGGTACAAACTCAGGTTCATCTTCACTTATGTGAGCTTCGTCTTTACAATCAACACCATCTTGCTACTCCCAGTTGACTACATTGGTGAAGTAATGTATCACATCTGCTGGATCAATTTCTGGTAGACTTGGCATGGGAAGCGTTACATCATCACAGTTGGTTGCTTCTTGGGTCCACTCTGGTATGTCACCTTGTGTTGGAAAAGACATGCCTATTGATGTACTTTCAAAACCCTCATTTGGCTAGCTGGTTTGTGGGGGCAGACCTCCTTTGGTAGTTTGTGGTGTCAAACTTTTACCCTCAACTATTGCTTGTGTTTTGTTATGGAGCTCTACAAAATCTTGAATGTCTTTCTCATTAAAACCAACCAATCGCAAGCAAGCTTCTGCTGCCATATACTCTGGTTCTTCATCTCTTGAAGCAGCATCATGTTCAGTTCCAACAGCTGGTTGTATATCAACTGCAACCTCAAATGCCTCACTTGGTCTCATATCATTTTGTAATGCGTTTCGGTTAAGTGGCCAAATCCTTGTTCTACATAAGCCACTAATTATATTAGCTAGTGTCAATGGTTGGGCAAAGGCCTTGCTCGCAAGAGTTGCCAACTCTTCCCTTCCAATTTCAATTTGTGGGAACTTTGACATCCATATACTCCTCTGTTGTTTGAAATAATTCTTGAAAGGTGAGAATACAGAGATATCAAGTGGCTGTAGTTTGTGGCTTGTATGAGTCGGAAGGGTTACCAAATCTATACCTATCCACCTTGCTTCTTCAATTGTCTTAAAGGCTACATGGTCACCATGACCGTTGAAGATTAGTATGGCCCTATGTGAGGGTGAAACTTCACCAGGGACTAAACGTGCAAAATGTTCCAACCAATTTAAGAACTGTTGATACGTGGTGACTGATCAACAAAGTATTGTACACTCAACATGTATCCTTGTTGGGGTCTGGGGCCGAGTTGGGCCCCAGGAAAGTGGGTGAAGCCTGCTGCGGGGGTGCCCCCGAGAAATTTTTTTTTGCCGTTTTTTGTTGATGAAAATCGACATTGTAATAAAACCCTAAAAAGGTCGACTTTGTTTGTTGCCCAAAAAACGCATGTTATAAGTGGCTGGGATGCTTAAGGCATTGTAAGGTTGATGTACTATTTTACTGGATAATAAGAAAGATTGGACGACTATGTATGGTGGACGTAACCCATTCAGGGTGAACCACGTTAAATCTCTGTGTTATCTGTGTCCTATTTTATTCCTTTATCTTTTGTATTTAAATCTGCATATAATTGTTAGTTCATATTTGCTTCGGATCTGCTAGAACCCTAACAAGAACAACTGCTTTGTCATCCATGCATGTTCTTGGGCTGCCATGCATGCTCCTAGCTCACAGTTTGCAATGTAGTTTCAGATATGCCTCTTAGATTTGAACAAATAAAATCCAGGAATGCTAAAACCACATGCACTAACACATGCCAAAACAATGATCCACTCTCTACTCTTGGAAATTAGGTGCGGTACACACCTCTAGCCCAATTTGGCTATCACTCTAATTTCACAATTCCTCCCAGCTTGCACACCAGTCTCATCACAATTCCAAATCTGACTACTACCATAGTGATTGAGGTTGTACATTACTTCCAAGTTGTCCTAGAAAGAGACAACAATAGAAGGTCGAAGCATAATAGCCCTATCGAAGTCCACTCCTTCTGCTATTCTCATCGTCAGATCAAGGTGCCTTCGTCTAAAACCTGCCCACCATGACCTCCCTGAAATCCCATTTTTGAATGGATTAGGCCTATTCTTGGTAATTTGGGCAACATTTGATTGAAGTTGACTGATTTGAAGACCGTGGCCAATTTCAGCCATGTCTTTGCACCATTGGACAACTTCATCCTCCTCCTCTATTGATAAAATGGTGCGTGGACCCCTCACAGTCATGGTTGTGGTTCCCATCAGCCATGCCCTCAAAGAGGCAATGAGGATACCATACTTGATTGACATGCCTCTAAGAGACATGTGCTTGTCTTCTATGCATGATATTGCTTCTTTCATGTCAGATATGTTCCATTTTGGTTTGGGAGCCTTTGAGGCCACCTGTACTTGTGGTGTTTCTGAAATAGGATTACAATCTACAGTAGGATGGTCATGTACAACAGTAGTTTCCACATCAGTTGCATTGTTAGGTGAATGGTCATCTACAACAGGAGTCACTGGGTCTTCATTTTGGACAAAACTATCTTCATCAGGGAAGTGCACCCCACAAGCGACTCTAACTGTTCGACGTCTAACAAACCTGTTTCCCTTTCTACCTTGTGCCATTATGTTCAATGAACCTGCAACGATAAGGTGCCCATGATAAAATGCAACTGTGTGTGCCTATACAAATATATATACAAAGATAGATCATTGAAATGAAACCCTCAATGCCATTGAGATAAATGATGAAAAACAAATCTATTTATGTAACTCATCATTGAACATCTTTGAACAAAATAAAATGGTACTGTGTCTCTATTTCTGTATCCATGATAATATGGACAATAACCATATAATCAGAGAACTCAAAAAAGCTATGCAGGAGTTTAATATGTAACTGTGATGTGATTGAAAATTGGATATTATTGATATTCTATTAGATAGTGAACAGTTACATCATTGAACATGTTTCAACAAAAAAAATGGTCGTGTGTCTATATATATATATATATAGATATACACACACATAGGTACAAAACTTGAAACATTATATAACAAGGAGAGAAACTAGAAGCACAAGATGCATGAGTGGAAAATGTAATTGTGATGTGATTAAAAAGTGGATATTGTTGATATAGTATTAAGATGCAGATTCATTTCTCAAATGAGTAAATGGTTGAATGATGTTGTTGTATTTCTCATATGAAATTTATTGGAAGTAATATATGGTATGCCTGATAATATTATTTACAGTGAGTATATTAACAAATTGAAGGCAGAGCAAACAATGAAAATGCCACAAAAAATCTTCATTTCTCTAAGTTTTTAGGGCAAAAAAGATAGCGGGAGTTCGTGCAACGAGGGCCCATAACGTGTCCGTGGGAAGGCTGTTATGGGTGTTCAACTTATTTTTTAACCACCCATTTAAAAATTTATAATGCAAGTTGTCTAGCTTGATGTGTGTGTGTGTGTGTGTGTGTAACCATATAGCTAGTATATAGTCACTATAAGTAATAGTATGAGGCATACACATTATTGTAATGATAAATAATGAAGGGGCTTTGAACAATTATGAACAATAATCAATTTTTTTCGCATTCTCTATAATGAGTTTGGCATTATAAACAAAGAAACACCATTTAACAACGCACCCATAAAATGAAATGATAAATAATGAAGGGGTTTCGAAGAAAACGAAGAGGTATTCAATTGTTTTGCCATTCTCTGTGAGGATTTTGGCATTATTAAATTGTAAGAGAGCATTGAAATGAAATAGTAAACCGCATGCAAAGAAATCGTCAGTACATAAAGCATGATGTAGCTACAAAGGAGGTAAACCATCATTGGACATCCAATATGGTTGTTAATATTATTTACAGTAACTATATTGAAAGAAATGCTGGTTTATTGAAAACAGTATAATTTCAATTGAAAGATTTATAGCATTTAACGTTGATTGCACAGAGGGAATTTAGTTATTTTGTATGTACCAACCTGAATGTGCGCCCTCGAGTAAGGAGTGTGCAGAGGGTATTTGCAGAGCTCGGGAATATGCAATGAACTGGATAGTAGTGAAAGTGACACGAAAAATTCCGTCTTATAATATAATTCAAATGTGCAATGCATTCGATTGTGGTAGCTAGCTATTTTCAAATTTGAATTTTTGTGGGAAACAATTGGTCATGTCATATTAAATATGCAGTCCTCCATTGCTTCGAATTGTTCAATTTTCTTCCATGCTTTCAATGAAACTTGGTTTTTTTAATTTGATTTTATACAAATTCTTGGATATTGGGGAGCCTTACACCAATTGTTGCAAATGCAGGTACCAAATACAGATCCATTTAATGCATGAAGTTGTGAAGTGATATTTGGAAGAATGTACACTTGAGTGTCTAAGAAGTCTAAAATTGATTGTTTTTATGTCATGTAATGCATGAATAGCTATGCACATGTAATTGTAATTGGAATACATTTGTACTTTTAAGCCACTTGCATAAAGTGGCAAATGTAAACATTAAGTTTTTTAAAAAATAAAAATGTTTATTATTTGTGCAAGATGTTTTGTATTAAAATAGGAAATGTACAGTAGTTGTTTTTTTTTTAACTTTTTTGTTTTCAACTACTAATTCATTTGTGAACATGTATTGGTGTTAAAATAAATATTTACTCATATTTTTTTATTTATGTACTGACAATTTTTTTTTATGTTTTGGGGGGTCAACACGGTATTAAGGTGATGGTTATTGGAACTATTTCAGCTATTCGTACTCTTCCCCTAGTTATAGGCAGAGTCAGTAATTACATGTGACACTCCCCCTTAATTTTGAAATATGTTTGCCAATTGATCTTTAGAATTGCAAAATTGTAGACTAACTTCTCCATTGTTGACTAGCTCTCTAATGAAGTGGTAACAAGTGTCGATGTGCTTGCTCTTCTGATGGAAAACATGATTTCTGGAGAGTGCTAAGGGAAGAGCACCAATAGATAACATAGTTCCAATAACCATCACCTTATTGTCATATTGACCCCCCAATAGCCGTCATAGTGAAAACACCATTAATAAATTTGTTTTGTACCAATAGTTGATCATTTTTTGTAATTAATTGGCCCATTTGTGCACAACTATTGGAACATTTGTCTCATTTGTGCACCACTATTGGAACATTTGTCAACAAGTACTAGCGATTTTGAGTTGACGGTTACTGGAACATCTTTAGTTAGGTATCAGGTGACACTTTGAAATGTGTACTTTTTGACCTTTGTGCGCAAAATTGATTCCATGGCATGCATCGTTACTACCTAGAAGCCAGATCAATAGCTATAAGCAGTTAAGTCACATACGAAGACAACTAAAAATGATAATAAAAATTCGATGTACCGTTTAGGATCTGTGGGTGCGCGAAATTAGCTATGACAGCTGCTGGTGCTCTTCCCCTATCGCTGAGCTGTTATCACAAAAGATAATAACCGGTTCCTTCTTTGTTTTTGGTTCAATATCACTTATTAATCTCTTCATCCATACTGCTTGATAGGCGGTTGATGTAGCTGCTACGTATTCTGCCTCTGCAGACGAAATAGTGACTATGGGCTGCTTCTTGGATGCCCATGAAATTATACCTGTACCCAAACAAATGCATAACCTGATTTGCTCTTTCTATCGTCAACACTTCCTGCAAAGTCACTATCTGTAAATCCAACGAGCTGGTTGTCTTTAGAACCTGTATACAAAATGCCATGTTGTATTGTTCCTGCTATGTATCTTAATATTCTCTTCCCTGCCTTCCAGCGAGATTCCTTCGGTGACCCCTTAAACCTGGAAAGAAGGCTGACTGCAAACATGATGTCTGGCCTTGTTGTTGTCAAATACATTAGGCTCCCTACTAATTGCTTGTATGATGTAGAGTTTACTGCTGCACTTTCATCACTTTTGCTCAATTTAGTACCTGGAACAATCGGAGTACTAATTGTATTGCAATTATTCATCCTAAATTTGGTCAACACATCTTGTGCATACTTCTTTTGGCTGATGAATATACCCTGTTATGATTGCTCAATTTCTAGACCTATAAAGTACTTCATGTGACCGAGATTGGTCATTTCAAATTCTCTTTCCATATCAAGCCTGAAATCCTCAAGATACAAATTGCCAGTGTATAACAAGTCGTCAACATAGATACATACAATTAGAATTTTACCTTGCAAGTCTGTCTTTGTGTACAATGTAGGTTCATTGTTGTTGAGCTTAAACCTTCTATTAAGTAGTAGAATCCTTCTATTAAGTAGATAGGAATCTATTCTGCTGTACCATGCCCTTGGTGCCTGTTTCAATCCATATAAGGCCTTTTTCAGTTTATAGACTTTTGTTCCTGTCCTTTAATCCCAAATCCAGGTGGTTGTTCAACATATAACTCTGCATCCAGAATTCCATTTAGAAATGCAGACTGGACATCTAACTAGTAAACTGGCCAATGATGTTTTGCTGCTCCTGCTAACACTATTCTAACAGTGTCTGAGCTTGCCACTGGTGCAAATGTCTCTTCGTAGTCTTAACCAGGCTGTTGTACAAAATCTTTGGCTACTAGCCTTGCCTTGTGCTTCTCAACTTGGCCTTTTTCATTAAGTTTTTTCTTGTTGACCCACTTAAATCCTATACTTGTTTTTCCTTGTGGCAAGTCTACTAACTCCCATGTGTCATTTTTCTCTATGGCTGCTATTTCATTGTTCATTTTTCTCTATGGCTGCTATTTCATTGTTCATGGCTTCTACCCACTCTTTCTTTTTAACTGCTTCTTCAAAATATATAGGTTGACTAGACATCAAAGCAAACATTACCTGTTCATTATTGTCTTGCTGTTCATATATCTCTCTGATAGTCCCGGTCTTCTGGTTCCTAAGTTCTGCTATTGTAGGGTCTGAATCACTGCTAGAAGGAGGACTGTGCGCTTGCTATCCTTGATTTTCTCCTACCGCTGTTGGAACCTGCAATCTAGGTAGATTCTGTCTTTGCTGCTCAATATCTATTGTACCTGCCGGTTCAAATGTGTTTGGAACATTTTGACTACAAACTGTTCCATCATTTTGTTCATACCATGTCTTATCTTCAAGAATCTTCACATCTCTAGACACTATTGTCTTCTTGGTGATTGGATTATATAGCTTGTAGGCTTTTGACGCATCACTATAACCTACAATTACACCCTTCTCGCTTCTATCATCCAATTTTCTGTTAAACATATGGTTCCATAGGGCTCTAGAATCTTTCTTTCTGTTCTCTACATTTGCATTCCTCTGTGCATTAGTCATTGCAGCTATGTCATTTGCACTGGGTTCTTCATATTTGGTGACTACAGCCTCCCAACATTCTAGATTTTTCAGAAAACTTTTCATTTTGATGGCCCACATGGCATAGTTCTTGTCATTTAATATTGGTCCCTGTGTGCTAGGGTTACTAGTGGATGCCATAGCTGCTCCTTCAATCTATTTGCCATTTTCCTGAGCTAATTAACAAGATCTCTCTTCAAAAATATAGAGGCACGTGATTACCTAAGCTTGCTCTTCTACTGAAGGAAACCTTTGTGCGCTTATGTGTTTTCACTGTGGTGGCTTTTATCTCTGCAGAGGTCGAATTAGACTGGTTCACCTGCACTCTCAATTGTCTTGCATCTTGCACGTCTGTCAAAAGCTCTCTGCCTAGGAAGACACCGTCAGCTCTGATACCATGATAGAAGTTTTAACAGAGGCAGAGTTGTTCATCAAAACAGATATCATACACATAAAACCATTCTAAAAAAGTAAACAGAGTGAAGTAGCTGAAGCGTTAAAGCTCTTCACAGTCATCAATAAATGCAAAAAACTTAACTCCTTAGACTATGCGAGCACATGCTAAATAAAACTATCAAATGAAAGACAGTTATAGGTGGAGTCAGTAATCACATCTGACAGATCCTTCCAACATGTTTGGAAACAAATCAACATCAATTTTGTTATCTGTTTTTCAATTAAAGTTCCTTAAATCTTCTCAGTTCAAGCAATGTTAAAGAGATATGCTGATTTTAGCCACCTCTAGATCTTGAAGGTTTGGGGACCAATGCATAAGCTCCCTCTTGCCTCTTTGGTCCTGTTGTGACCATTTCACACATCGCCCCATTAAAATGGGGACCCCCTCTTTTTGCTCGTTTTTGCTCGCCTTTCTCTCTGCTTTTTAGGGTTTTGGGTTAGTGAGTCAGTCGTCTGGACTAGGGTCAGGCCTTAGGGTTTCCGTTTTGATTATTTTAGGCCAGGATCCAGTCAATCTTGAGAGCCTTTTTGAGCTTCCTCCCGTAGGATGCAATTTTGAATAGGGTGAATTCGTCAGGTGGTCAAGTGAGTTGGTCTAGGTTCAGTCGGAATTTTGAATGCAAGTCCAAATTTGTCTAAGTGTTAAGTGATAGAGTTATGGAATTTTGTCTGATTGAATGATTTTGACCAAATTTTGGAATTTTGATGATTGATTCTGGGCATTGGAAATGACTTGTTTTTGCCTTGTGAAGTGATTGAAGTCCTGAAATCTTGATATTTTGACCTGTGGAAGCAAAATCGCTCCTGTCCCTCACTGAAGGACCGGAGCTTGTTTTTCAAAATTTTACTATCTTTGCAGGATCAAGACGAATTTCGGATTGGAGGAGATAAAGGGAGGCATGTTCTTTCCGTTGAATATAATTTGAAGAATTTCACAAGCATGGAAATGTGCTAGGAGCAAAAATCGCTCCTGTCCCTCACTGAAGGACCGAAGCTTAAAACCTAAAATTACCTTGTCCTTGCAAGATTTCAACGATTTCGCGATTTGAGGAGAACCAAGGAAGTGCATTTTATCAGTTGAATATAATTTGAAAGCGCAAACATGAGGAAAATTAGACCTAGAAGCAAAATCACTCCTGTCCCTCAGCCAGGGACTAGGGTGAAATTTGATGTTAGCTCCCGTCCCTCTCCTAGGGACCAGAGCGAATTTCCTTATAAGGTATGATTTGGACAAAAAATCAAGTAAGTTTTGAGTCTGACGCAAGTAAAGGTAGCCTAACAGACCCATTGAAGATAATTTGAAGATTGCAAAACGCCAGGTGAACTCCATATTGTCCTAGGCGCTATTGTCCTAGGCGCTCCTGTCCCTCAGCCAGGGACCAGAGCAATTTCTTACTAAGGAGAATTTCTCACTAAGTTCAAGCGAATTTCATGCCAAGGATGAATGAAAGGATGCACAACGAGTCCATTGAAGACAAATTTGGGAGTTAGCAAAACACAATTGAGCCTACAAGTGCAAGTTCGCTCCTATCCCTCAGCCAGGGACCAGGGCGAAATGTTAGTTATGTTGCCTTTCTTTCAAGTTTAAGGTCACTCCAAGTCAGGATACAAGGAAGCAATAACATTTAAGGTGTCTCGACGAAGAATGAAGTTGCAAAGACCGCCAAAGATGAAGGATTTATACTATATGCCCAAATTCGCTCTCGTCCTTCAGTCAGGGACCAGAGCGAAATCTCTATAAAGGCTTAAGTTTTGGATGTTAATCGCGTTTCATACGATCAAGAAGGACCAAAGGAGGACCAAAGGACCTTATTTTCATTGTGAAGGCGATGGCGAGTTGATAGGAACAAGAATGAGCCCAGGACACCAAGGATTGCTCCTGTCCTTCAGGCAAGGACCAGGGCGATATTCACTATATTGGCATTTCTTTCGAAACTACGTCAAGCCAAGGTCGTACAAGGTTGCAAAAGGTTAAAGTGTCCTTGAGAAGATGATATGCGAGAAATCAAACGTCAAAAAGTGATCAACTTGAACAAAGAGGCAAATTCGCTCCTGTCCTTCAGTCAAGGACCAGGGCGATTTTCACTAAATCACTCATTTTCCTTCAAAAATCACGTCAAAGCAAGATTATACAAGGTTGAAAATATCATTTGGAAGATGATGAACGAGAAGTTAAGGTTAAGAAATGATGAGTTTTGGCTAGAACACAGAGTTCGCTCCTATCCCTCACCAAGGGACCAAGGCGAAAATCTTTCAAACATCAAAATGCCTTGTTAAGGACGAATAAAGTAAGCGTGGAATGGAGGGATGACGTTGTTGCTTGCCTCATGATGAAGATTGGTGATCGAAGAGACAAAGGTCAAGGAGAAAATGCAAGTTCGCTCCTATCCCTCACCAAGGGACCAGGGCGATATTGACCTTAAGGGGCATTCGTTTACGAAATCAAGTCAATCAAGCACAAGATTCTTGTCAAAAATGCCAGTTTCAACGTGGAGATGGTGGTTTTGAACGTAAAAGGTGAGAGATTCAAGACTAAAGTGCTAATTCGCTCCTGTCCCTCTCCCAGGGACCAGAGCGATATGGTTTGTATTTTACCTCTCCCAAATTTTGGCACTAACATACATTTTTTTGAATTTTATTAAATGCTAAAAAATCGATAAATTTGAATATTCAATTAATAGCATTTAAAAAATAGCGCATGAGCATTTATTAATTATTTGTTGCCTTAAAAATCAAATTAATTAAAAACGAAGGCATTAAATGAATTAATTATTATTTTTAATAAAAATTGGGGCGCTTGGGTTTTATTTGTTTTATTTTACAAAGTCGGCCCTTAATTTTATTTAAAATTTGTTTTTAAATTTCTTTATTTACAAAGTCGGCCTATGGGGATTGATGAGGTAAGCGTCTATAAAGGGGGAGAGGTGATATTGCATTTCAAATCATCATTTTATCATCTTTTCATATGCGATTTTGGAGAATAAAGGAGAAGTGCGAAAACTCATCAAGGGGAGTGCGAGTTTAGTTGGAGTTGAGCGAACTTGCCAAGATCACGTTAAAGACCCCACAAAGGTGGCGAAATTGTTAAGGAGAACGTTCGTTTGAAGGGAATCACATTGAAGTCTTCCAAACATCGATTTTTGCCAAGGTGAATCTTTTTATTTTGCATTTTAGGGTTAAGCTCTCAAGTGAGGTATGGTGATGTGATCCCTTGTCTTAATTTTGAATTTTGATCGTCATAGCCTTAAAATTTGAATTTTGAAATTTTTTGAATTTCAGTAGCTCAATCGTATTTAGGAAATGATAACTCAAGGACTTATCATGAAGTTTCCTAAAATTAATCTAATCTAGTTATGCATTGCAAAATCTGTTACTTATTATGAAATGTTGTATAGGTATCAAGATGGCGACTCCCAGGCTCGAAAGATCTACAAGTCGAAAGACTCTTCTCAAGGAAAATCAAGCCAGATCAAGGACGGTCTCATCAAGGACGATCAAGCAAAGATAAGGGCAACCTCCTCCAGTCTAGCGTTGACAAGGCGACCTCTTCCAATCCAGCATTCCAAGGCAAGGTACATCAATCATCCTGCAAATCAAGGACAGAAGGAGTTAGAACAAGAGTTAATTAAAGATAGCTTCTCAACGACATCAAATTGAATATCTACCAAGCTACAAGTGTCAGACGAGGTGGCATCCTAGTCATCACTCCTCCAGTCGGATTGGTCCACCTCAACAATGTCCAGGTTCAATGTACCTAATTCATAGAAGGTGGCACAAACTCCGATGTACCTACCCTAGCTATCCATTGGTGGAAATTTCTAGAGAGGACATGTGTCCAAAAAATACAATTTTATCATTGGTCAAGCATTAAATGTTATGTAATGGTTGTAACAAACCCTAATTAGGGTTTAGGTGTCATAATCTTGGCCATTGATCTTCTTTTGATCTGGACTGTTCATTGTAATTGAGGATGCTATATATACCGTCATTTCTTTTCATTTTGTAATAGCTAGAAAACTAGAATTAGAAAAATTAGAGATTAAGGAGAAATTAGAGAGTTTAGAAGCAATTTACTTTTGTAGCAAGATTGAGCTTTGAGAAAGGAATTCAAACAATTGTTGCATATGATGGCTTTGATATCAATGAAATATTGAAGTTATGGTGTTTTGTTGCAATTCTCTTGGTTATCTTCATGGTTGTTCATTTTTCTTGAATCATTCTCAATCAAAGTAGTGTGTTAATTCGAAGGACAAAGTGTTGGACTTGATCTTTGGTAGGATTCGCTTTCCAAACCACTAGCTTCTTGTTGATTGTAGGAATGCCTTGCGTGGTTGACTGGAGATATTTGAATCGCTTAAACCTTCAATCGTTGTTGTATCTTGGATATGTACCTTCGCGGTAGTGTCCTTGATCTTTGATGTATTGAAAAATCATTTGTTACCTTAGAAGATCGCATCAATTTCAATTGAGTTGTTAATTTATGGCAATATTGAAGTTGGTAGAATCTCACCAAGTCTTGTCCACATTGAGTCATTCTTAGGGTTAGACTATATTAGACCTCTTGCAAACCCTATCCTTTTGATTTTTTTTGAAAAGCTTGTTTAGTTTAAAATCTTCGGCGATGTAAGGCCCCTTGATGACACAGCAATCACAATGACCACTGGTGCTTATCCACACGTAGAGACCCTACTAAAAAGAACATTGGAGTCATCCTAATTGATCCTTCTTGCGATATCTTCAGCAGTTAGCGACTTTATTCAAGAGAGGATAAGATGCCTTTGGGTATTTTATTCTGTGTATGATTGTGTACAAAATACACGTCAACAGAATTGGCGCTAGAAGGAGGGCCTAGTATCCGAAGTCCAAAAATTTTGGAGAAGAATACATTCCAAGCATAATCATGAATCACGATGGTGTTGCCACATGAAGGATTGAATCAAGTAGTACAACCAAATTTACAGATAGGCAACACTCAAGAAGATATTGTTTCAGGATTGAATCATCTAGCGTGGAACGTAAGGAGAAGTCCGGTTGAGTATAACAGAGTGAGAATCATCTTGGAACAAGAAGAAGATAGAGCAGAAGAACACCGAAGGGTCGCAGCTAGAGAGCTTCGTAATCAAAGGAACCCACAATAATCTTCGCAAGACTTCACGCTGGATCGCATTGGTTCTTTCTTGCCAGAGAAACATCAAAGGTTATTGAGGTCAACACCAGGCATCAAGAACCTTAGTGAACTTCAGTTTACTTCAAAAGCGAAGCGAGTCAAAAGAGAGGACACTCCCAAGGAATTTGAGTCAAGACTAGAGGAATCTCCGGAGTCATCACAAGTTCTTCAAAAACAAGTGCAGGCAGCAATCCAATCAAGTATCCAGGCAATCTCTCAGACAAAGGGCCAAGCCAGTTCATCAAGTCTTGCTTCAAATTCTCAAGCCTCGAAGAGTACGATGGCTCACCAGGCTCCGCCTCCTCCTCCTCCTCCTCCTCATGTGCTTAATGGCGCAACTTGGCTAATCAACAACCCATCACCATTAGAATTTGCAGTCTATCATGATATGCCCAAAAATCCAGAGCATTTCTGTTCCAAGTTCAATGTCAGTGATTTCAATCGCACAGCGGAGGATCATATCAAGATGTTCGAAGACCTTCTTCGTAACAGATGAATTGAATATGGAGATGTAGCATGTAGGCTTTTTCCCTACTCATTGGGAGAAGAGGCATACTTTTGGTTCGTTCACTTGCCTACCGGGTCAATCAGGACGTGGGACGCGATGAAAGATGCATTTATTGCAAAGTTTGGTATACCAACCACACCAGTTGAGTTGTATAGGCAATTTGTTGAAGTTCGAAGGAGAGAACATGAGCCCATCACTTCTTTCAACAACAGGTTTCACCGCGCATATACGATGTTACGGCATCCTTATCTCATTGCGGACCCAAGGGAAATTTACTACGGAGCTTTGGACCATCTCACTGCTATGTTTGTAAGGACGCATCCAACTCCAAATGATCTAAACGTAGCATATGCAAAGGCTATTGAAGTTAGTAAGCACATGGGACAGAATATCACTGGGCCATTACTACACATGGGACCGGTCGCAGCCCCAAACCAGATACAGGCAGTTGGAATGGCATTGGCTAACCAGACTCTAGTTATGAATCCGATTCCACAAGCAACATACTCGAACGTACAGCCGACAAACCAGTTGGTCCTTCGCTCTGGAGTTCCAATTTCACAAGCTCCACCAGCACAGCCTGTGTACCTGCAAAATGCAACAAACTCGTCAAGAACACAGGAAGAAAAGGATGAGATGAAAGAGTTGATTGAACAAGTCAAAAAGCTGTCAACCGAAGTAACTCACCTAAGGAACCAGAATAATCAACTCCAAAGTATGCAAAGGATCAATCATGGCCAACCTATGAACAATCAAAATTTCCAAGGAAACAACAATCAAGGTTTCAGAAATAATTATCAAGGAAATAATAACCAAGGCTTTCAGAGGAGACCATGGAATACAGCTCCCAATAATGGAAATGTGGTGACACCACTAGACAATCCACCAAATTCTCAGAATCAAGAAAATCATTCTACCAGTAAAGTGTTTCTAGCAGAGGCGGCCTTGTCCAGTTGGTGTAGACTCCACAATACGAACCAACATTCTGAGTTGCAGTGTCCTGAATTCAAAATCGCAGCCGACATATTCCAACAAGAGATGCGTAGTAATGATCCACCTAAAAATCCACCAACAACTGGATATGAAATGGTCCCAACTACACGGTATGATCAAGCCATGATTGTGGAAAGCTTCAGATATTCGCAAGAAGATGATAATCAAGCACAAAATGGGAGATTCCCACCAGAATCGGCTAATGGACCGATGGTACCCCCAGGGTCCCAGTTCCCACCTGCATCTGCAAATGGACCCATTGAAGACTCAGAGTATTATTTTCCACCATTGAACAACAGTGTCCTAGTTGAAGGGATAAAGGAGGTTTTTCACCAATCTTCGGGAGGTGTGAACCAAAGGGTTTATCACAGAAATCAGAGGAATCAAGAGCCCCTAACTACATCAATTCCTCCGAACAATTTCTCTACTCCTCCTGATCCCCAAGCCAGCAACAATCCAGAAGATCCACAAAACATGCAAGAATACAGACAGAGGAATATTACACCCCTCGTGGGCAATGAAATGAAAAGACTGGCCACATTGGTGTTAGAGGAACTCAAGAAAGTAAAAGTTAGTCTACCACTTTACGAGTTGCTCAAAGTATCAGAAATCTGTAGCATCCTAAAATTGCGACACTTACAATTTCGACTGCATTTCGGTCTTCACGATGGCGATGCAACACGCAACCTGAATGGAGACCCCAAAACTTGCTCACGACACTGAAAACTGCATTTTTCATGCACCCTGGCCTGAACCTCCTTTGCACCCCGCTGTCCCAGAGGTGGGACCAGGGCGCCCAGCGCCCTGGTCCCTGGGTCCTATTTTGGGCCCGGTCTCCTAAGTGATATCGGGTCTTTTTTATTGCAATTTGGAAATATACTTCCCTGGTCGGCCTAAGGTCGGGAAAATCAGTCTATCAACCCTAAATGACAAGTATATAAACTACATTTTCCTCTCTCATTCGATATGATGGAAAAGGCGTGGAAACTATACTCAAGCATTCAAGCATTCAAGCAATTGATCATTTCAAGTCTCCATTCAAGGCTAAGTGTTGCATTCAAGTCAAGGATTCAACCATTGAAGAGGAGATCACTTATTACATGCTACATACTACAACATACAACATCTAAACCTTCGCACATAAGGATACCAACATCCTTAGAACAAGGTATTAGTACTTGTTTTACATTATAGTCATTTACATTTATAGCTCTTGCTCATTTCTTGGTTAATTCCAAAACCGGGGTTTGACCTAAAGGCAAACCCCTAATCCCTAACCCCCCATCGTCTTCGCTTTTCTGTGTGTAGGTTGCAAGTACGTGGCTAAGATTGAAGATCTGGAATCCTTGTGCAGAGACGAACCGATCCCCCTTCGTTTCGCGGATTTTTCGGAGGACCGTGGCGCCGGGCACCATCGTCCCGACAGCTTTTTCTCAAATTTGCAGGACAGCGCCGTATCGACATTTTACTGCTAATTCCAGGTCCGCAGCTTCATCCTATAACCTAAACTCAGTTTATAAGCGAATCTTTATGACTTTCTATGCATCCTTAGCTTAATTTCCTTAATCAACATTCTTTACAAAAGAGGGTAGCTTTGCTTTCCAAACCCTTGAAATTCATCTAGCATCCAATCTTACCTTGTGTGGGATTGGATCTTATGAGTTTCAACCCCTCTTTTGAATGTAAAGTCTTCCCCCTAAGTGAAAACCCATCGAATCCTAGCGAACCTCCTTTCTCTCTCCTCGGAGTTAGAAGAGGGGAGACCAACTAGGGTTCAACAGCGATTTTCCGCTTTACATTTTGGTGAACCCGACGTGAACATCCTTTCTGATTTTTTTATGCTTAGATCTGAAAAATTGATTATATTTCCATGTTTGATCTTTTGCAAAATTTTAGAGGTGATTGCATAAAAACCCTAAATTTTCTTTTTGAACATTGAACTTGCGAAATGTTTAATTGTTAATGCTTGCTTCAGATCTGCTTTTCTATTATAAATTATCAATTCATATCTGTACTTTAATTTTGAAAATTAAGTGGTTAAATGTCAAAACCCTAATTTTTGAAACCCTCTTAATTCAACCTTTGTCCGACAATTTGACCGATCAAAACATCTCCAAATCAGCTGTAACTTTGGATTCTGCAATAAAATCACAATATCTTTCATCCCTGAAAATTTGGAAAAAAGTTGTGAGGACCGTGTTGCACTCCGAGCACCATCGTCCCCGACATTTTTTCCAAAATTTCGGGAGCGAGATCTTGCTGTATTTTCTTGCTAAAATCCAGAATTTCGGCTGATTTTGTCAATTATAACACTTTCAAAATTACAGTCAAAGTTGGTCTTGTGATTGCTTGGTTTAAGGCTTCTAATCATTCAAAAATCATTGAAATTGAAATTTTGTGTCAAAATTGTGTTCTTACTGTCCTAAATCTGAAAAGTGTGTTTGCATTCATTCGAAATTTCAGTGCTTTATTCAAATTCTTGCAATTTGTGACTTTTGAAATTAAGTGCTTAATTACAACAACCTTGATTTCCGCTTTCAAAATTGAATTTTGTGTGAAATTGAGTCAATTTTTAAAATTCAAAACTTGCACTGCTTTTGACATTCCCTCTAAAATCATAAAATTCAAAATTTCAGTTTCCCTCTCTTTTTCAAAATTCAAATTTTGCATTTTTCGACAATCTTGATAGGGTTCAATTTTGAGATTGCAACTTTAATTTGGCCTATCTACAGATCGTAAAATCCGTCAATTTTTTCAGATTAGCTCTAAAATCATCATACCTTTCATCCCTGCAAATTTCGAAAAAAGTTGCAAGGACCGTGTTGCACTCCGAGCGCCACGGTCCCGAACATTTTTTCCGAAATTTCGGGAGACTGTTGTGATTGCATTTAACAGCTTAAATCTGGAAGATTGGCTGTTTTTACTGAAAATTGCTACCTCTAAATTCAAAATCTTTTCTCTCTCTCTAGTGCATGAGTTTTACAACAACAAGTCCTACTTACACTATTCCCGTTAGACGAAGCTATAGAATTAAGTCTTTCCAAGGTTTAACTACCGAGGAGATGGAACCTAATTTGAGTAGCCTTTTTAACGAGGACATGGGTAATTCCTCTAATCCTCCG
Organism: Cryptomeria japonica; assembly: GCF_030272615.1. Lineage (NCBI taxonomy): Eukaryota > Viridiplantae > Streptophyta > Pinopsida > Cupressales > Cupressaceae > Cryptomeria > Cryptomeria japonica. The sequence continues at coordinate 771,709,868 of NC_081409.1, read as the reverse complement.
AATGATGAAGAAGCTCTCCATGAAGTTTCCGATGAACAACTTTCCAAATTGGATAACCAATTTGACGATTTTCACCAGTGGATGTCTCATGAGTATCCCGATAGTCAAGCTCTTCCTTTAATTGAGGGTCTAAAACGCATGCTTCAAAGTGATAAGAATGGAATTGATGTTTTGCGTGGTATTGCACACATTGTGGATTCGAATGTGATGCCTATGAAGAGTTGTGCTGAATCTTTAGGTTATACACAACCTCCTACACAAGTTAATCATTCTATTCCTTTGACCACTCCTATTGCTAGTATACCTACCTTTACATCAAACATCATGGCTACTTCTATACAAGACATTCACCCTGTGATTACCAGTCATGGGGGCAATCCTCCTTCTTCAGTTAATCCTCTTCCTTCATTCAATCCAACTTCTTCGTACATTCCTTCAATGAGTGTTCCTATTACATCTTCACAAATGAACATGATGCAAGGGGGCAATTCATTTAACCATTCCATTCCTCCTTGTAGTGTTCCTCCTATCCAATCATCCCCTATGGTTGACTATCATAGGGTCCCACCACCTTACTCTTTACCTTCTTTCAATAACATCACACCTCCATCTCAATCTAACACACCTAATATGAACTCTTCGACCGAAGCTACCATTAATAATCTTGCACAGACTGTCTCTTCTTTACAGCAACAAATTGCCTCTATGAATCAATCTAAGTTTAGTGTGCCCACATTTGATGTTGCGAGCCCACTTTCTCTTGACATTGTTCGAGCTATTCCTCCTAAACATGTTGAAATCCCGCATCTGGAGCTTTATAATGGTAAAGGAGATCCTCTAACACATGTTAAGACTTTTCAAACAATTTGTACTGATTTTGCTTACGACCCAAGGTTGCTTGCGAAACTATTCACTAGAACATTAAGAGACAAAGCCCTACAATGGTATTGCTCGTTGCCTTCTTATTCTATTACTTCTTTCGAACAACTTGCAAATGCTTTCATTCAACAATTTCAAAACAATATAAGTCCTAAAGTTACTTTGATTGATTTAATGCATTGTAAACAAGGTGTTAAAGAAAAAGTGACTGATTTCATTGGTAGATATAAGCATTTGTGTGCTCAAATTTCTTTTCCAGTGCCTGATAATGATATTCAAAGAATCTTTATTTCTAATTTGCAAAAAGATATTCGAGACAAACTTCTGTTTTTTGAGTTTACTTCTTTCCAACAGTTGTGTGCCACTCTTCACAATTATCAAACTGACTGTGAGTCAAATGGAACAATCACATCCTATGGCTCCGAGTGATAAGGGTGATAGCAGTCAACAACCATTTGGGAAGTTTAAACCGAACAGAGATTCCATCAAATTCAATGAAAACATCATCAACAACAATGTGAATGCAGCATCAGGTGTGCCTCCTATTTCTAAATTTTTCAGGAAAGAAAGAAAGTATACTCCTTTGAATGAATCATTGCATGATATTATGAATAAGTTATTGGGACAAAATGTGCTTACTCTTCCTCCTATAAGACAAATTGATCCTGCAAAAATTACTTCCCCTTATTTTGATCACAAAGCTTTTTGTCATTTTCATCGTCAGCCTGGTCATGATACTGAAAAATGTTTTTCTTTAAAGGGTAAAATTCAGGATTTGATTGATAATAATACTATCTCTGTTTCTGGAGTGAATGATAAAGGCAACACATCTGTAGCTCCTCCTAACCAAAATCTTCAGATTTTTACTGATCCATTGCCTTCTCATACCTCTAATGCAATTGAGGCTAATGATTCCTCTCTTTCATCTGATGGTCTTGTGTCTATGACTCCGAATGTGATTAACTTTGTAGAGCAGCAAGAAATCCCTAAAGAACCTTCCATCACATTTAATTCTAGTGAAACCATTAGAGCACCTAATGGTCCTTTATACATAGTTGCAAAAGTTAAGAATATACCTTGCTGTGGAGTGCTTATTGATCCTTCGTGCATGGTTAATGTTATTACTGAAGAATTTCTTTTTACTTTGCAATTGAATCAAGTGGTATATGACAAAACAGATGTGATTGTGAAACTATTTGATGCATTTTCTTCTCCTGCAATTGGTTCTATTACATTGCCTATTGAAGTCCATAATAAATCTCTTGATGTGAACTTTGCTATTATTCCATCTTCCGAACAATTTCGTGTGAAGCTTGGCTATCCTTGGCTATCTTCCATGAAAGCTATTGCTTCTCCTATTCATAAGTGTTTAAAATTTCCCCATAATGGTGAAATTGTTAATGTCAATCATAGTCTCTTTAAACCAGCTGAAAGAACCTCTAGTGTTCCTATTGATTACTTTTGGCCTAAACAATTCCAATCTCTTCCTCCGCGAAGTGATCATCTTTTCAAATCTTATCAAAAGTGGAAAACAGATATGATCCTATCTCTAAGTGAACCTAGAACACCTAAACTTGACATTCCTATCATTCTTGAGAAGGAAATTCTTCCTTTGAAAGACAAAACTAATGTCTTTCCCCAAGAAGATGCCCAACCCGTCCCCATGGATGTAACTATGTCTATGCCTAATAAATCTTTTAAGAGTAGATCTATACCTCCTCGTCATGATGGACTTGGTCTTCTCCCTAAACCAAAAATTCCTCCTTTATATGGAGCAGTTCCTCCTCCTGCCTTTTATAGAGAGAAGAGACCTTCTTCTTCTCCTATTATTCAACCGAAGAGACCACAACCTAAACACCCAAGTGCTAAGGATGAGAACATTCCTCCTCCTCAATCTTCTCCACTTCCTACTAAGATTAGACGTAATCGTTCTGCACGCGAACGCCGACGAAAACGTCGTCTTAGGGCTCAAGCAGCCACTTCTCAAAATTTACAATCTCCAAAAACACCTTCAACAAGCATTATTCCATTTTCTCCTCAGCCGGATATTGAGCCTAAATCTCCTAAACATAAGATGCATGATGGTCTTGATCCTGTGTGAGTTAAAGATCCTATTTTTATAAATCTTGATGATGATATAGATGAAAATGTTATTCATGATGATAATGTTACTCCTCTTGCTTCTGATAGTGAATATGAACTTGTTGGTATTGACAACCATTTATCTAATGAATTTTCTAAAGCACTTATCCTAGCGCCTAGACAAGAACAATGTGGCTCGGAACATGAACATAGCCCTTGTTTGGATCTTGTGATAGCTCCATCTGCTGTGTTGGATGTTCCTCCTCTAGCGTGTTCCCTGCCTTCCCGAAACATCGATCAACAAGATCGGGGGGTAGATGACGTGCTAGACTAGTTACATTAGCATGGCAGATTCTCTCCCCCTCTCTTTTGTTACTTCTTCTATATGTTATTCTCATTCTTCTATTTGTTGTCCTTAGTGTTGTCTACTTGAGGACGATGCAAAGCATTGAGATCTCTTTGGTCTCTCTCATGTTGACTCAAAAGACACATGTGTTCCCTTCTTCTAGGTGACCTTCCTTGATTGGGGAATGAAGAACAATTATGCATACATACATATGATATATACATGACTTATCATACAGCATACTGACCCCGAGGAAAGCAAAGTCACCTCGTGCTTTGTGTTTGTGTTCATTATCCTTAGGTTTATCTCATACTTGGGGGCTAAATCTTTGCGATAACGTGCTCCTTTCCTTTCTCATTTTCTATGTGTATCACTACGTTAAAACAATCACCCCCGTTGAGGCGTGTGCGATCGCTTTAACGTAGGGGGGCATACACCCTGTCTATCCCTTCACGATACTTGAAAATTTATTGGCGAACTTAGCTTTGTCTTGAAAATTTTTGGTATTTCTTTTGCATGACTCATAGTGAGGGAACCTTACTACTGACAGTCATGGTTCTCCCTCGTGATCTTCCCTTTTACTTTGTCAATCGAAGTCATAAGATCCTTAGTCCACTGGGGGCTTGGTGTGTCTTGCCTCCTTGACGTGGTGAAAGTCTTTCAATGTCGTTTCCTTGTACTTTACCGGAAGTATGAGCATACATACTCCCGCTAAAGTGGGGGCTAAATGTAGCGTCCTAAAATTGTGACACTTGCAATTTCGACTGCATTTCGGTCTTCACGATGGCGACGCAACACGCAACCTGAATGGAGACCCCAAAACTTGCTCACGACACTGAAAACTGCATTTTTCATGCACCCTGGCCTGAACCTCCTTTGCACCCCGCTGTCCCGGAGGTGGGACCAGAGCGCCCAGCGCCCTGGTCCCTCAGGACCAGGGCGCCCAGCGCCCTGGTCCCTCAAGACCAAGGCGCCCAGCGCCCTGGTCCTCCAGGACCATGGCGCCCAGCGCCTTGGTCCCTGGGTCCTATTTTGGGCCCGGTCTCCTAAGTGATATCGGGTCTTTTTGATTGCAATTTGGAAATATACTTCCCTGGTCAGCCTAAGGTCGGGAAAATCAGTCTATCAGCCCTAAATGACAAGTATATAAACTACATTTTCCTCTCTCATTCGATATGATGGAAAAGGCGTGGAAACTATACTCAAGCATTCAAGCATTCAAGCAATTGATCATTTCAAGTCTCCATTCAAGGCTAAGTGTTGCATTCAAGTCAAGGATTCAACAATTGAAGAGGAGATCACTTATTACATGCTACATACTACAACATACAACATCTAAACCTTCGCACATAAGGATACCAACATCCTTAGAACAAGGTATTAGTACTTGTTTTACATTACAGTCATTTACATTTACAGCTCTTGCTCATTTCTTGGTTAATTCCAAAACCGGGGTTTGACCTAAAGGCAAACCCCTAATCCCTAACCCCCCATCATCTTCGCTTTTCTGTGTGTAGGTTGCAGGTACGCGGCTGAGATTGAAGATCTGGAATCCTTGTGCAGAGACGAACCGATCCCCCTTCGTTTCGCGGATTTTTCGGAGGACCGTGGCGTCGGGCGCCATCGTCCCGACAACTTTTTCTCAAATTTGCAGGACAGTGCCGTATCGACATTTTACTGCTAATTCCAGGTCCGCAGCTTCATCCTATAACCTAAACTCAGTTTATAAGCGAATCTTTATGACTTTCTATGCATCCTTAGCTTAATTTCCTTAATCAACATTCTTTACAAAAGAGGGTAGCTTTGCTTTCCAAACCCTTGAAATTCATCTAGCATCCAATCTTACCTTGTGTGGGATTGGATCTTATGAGTTTCAACCCCTCTTTTGAATGTAAAGTCTTCCCCCTAAGTGAAAACCCATCGAATCCTAGCGAACCTCCCTTCTCTCTCCTCGGAGTTAGAAGAGGGGAGACCAACTAGGGTTCGACAGTGATTTTCCGCTTTACAAAATCAAAGATGCAGTGATCAATAGTTTGAGTGAGTCTAGTACAGTAAGGTCAAATGTTCAGGACTCGACCAACAGAGCTCAAGCTACTATCAATGTGACCCAAGAGGAAGCCAATGACCAAGGACAATCCGAACAAAATGAATGCATGGTCCAGACCATAACTTTCCCAGCCAAAAAGGAAGATATGTTGGAAGGAAAGGTATTACTCAAAAGGGGCGAGACTAAGAGAACTCAGCCTACTATCAAAGAGGGCCTCGCCACTAGCCAGATTCTTCCAGAAAAGGAAGTTGCAATTAAGAAAGATGTGGTCAAGAAAGGGAAATCTTCAAACAAAGCAGATCACTCAAAAGAAGAGAGTCTAGCAAAAGACAATCATTCAAAGGTTAATGAAGTGAAACATCAAGAACATAATGGGGATTCTTCAGCCCTTTCTCAAGGAAAAGATGAACCGGCCCCGTTCCTGTTATCAATTAGAATTTTTGGAAAATTATTACACAATTGCCTTTATGATTCAGGAGCTTCCAGTAATGTGATGCCCCTGGCTGTCTGTCAAAGACTAGGAATAACTCCCGCTCCTACCAAAAGAAAGGTCACCCAGCTAGATAAGACAGAAGTTCCAGTCATGGGCGAATTGAACAATATCCACATGCAATTGGCCGCAGACCCGAGAGTTCAAAATTTTATAGACATATCGGTGGTTGATATTCCTGATTCATATGGGATGCTTCTGAGTAGAGATTGGTCGCGAAAATTGAATGGATATGTGTCAACTGATTTTGCACACATGTGGCTACCATGGAGAGGAGTCCCGAATCAAATCAAGATCGATAGCACTCCAAGATTGAGACTTATGATAACCGAATACGGGGAAGACAATGAGGTCCTGTTCTTAGAGTCTGATCTAGGAACATACAAGCCTAAGGTGGAAGAAATCCTGATGATACAAAACATACAAGATAAAGATGACTAGCAAGAAGTGATGGAATCTACAGAAATCGTCGTTGAAAGTGATCAAGGATCCGACCAAGAAGACGATGGAATGTTTGAAAATTTCAGGAGATTCGTACATAGAAACATACAGCAAAGTGTGCAACTTGGTAACTTAGCATCCATTCGAGATTTGCTTCTTCCAAATTGGTGTAGGATTCACAATGCCGTCCATTCAGAACTATCTTGTGCTTTATGTCAGACTGCATTAGAACAAGTATACAAAAGAGCCCCGCAGACACTAACCATGGAAGAGATTCGAGATTCAGAGAATGAAAGTTCTGTGGAAGATGAAACCCTATCCGATACATCAACTGAAAGTCAGGAAGACCAAGAGACAGAAAATCAAGAAAATGCAATATGGACATTAAGGTTCGATGGATCTAAGTCTAAACAAGGATCTGGAGCCGGCTTCGAATTAATTAGCCCAACAGGAGAGACCTACCTTACCGCTCACAGATTACAATTTCCTTGCACCAACAATGTAGCTGAATATGAATCCTTGATTCATGGATTATTGTTAGCCATCAAAAAAGGGGCGAAAATACTGCAAGTATATGGAGACTCAGAGATAGCTATAAGGCAAATCAGGAAGCAGTATGTTTGCCATGACAAAAGATTGACCAGATACCGGAACCGAGTCTGGGACCTCATTGAAAGTTTTGAGGCCTTCAACATCAATTCTATATATAGGCATCAAAATCAAGTGGCTAATTCCCTTGCACAAGCCGCCAGCTCGTTGATACCATTGGCAATGGAAGGATTGAAGAAGTTCACAGTTGAATTAACATCAGTCCCTTCGGTCCCAGATAACATCACCAATTTTCAAGTTTTCGAAGACGACAAGCACATAATGGATTTCCTAACCAACACAGATGTCTTCCTAGCCCAGATCATTGATGAAGAAGAAGTGGGAGAAGCAGAATTTGATGCCGAAGGTGTCCTGAATTTAAAGACAAACACTATTCCAAAAGGAATGGTAGAATTGGAGAGAATTTTTGATCCTGACAAATTGAAAGAGAAGAAGAACCACAACATGGAAGGAAACATGTGCAACACAATCAATTTAGGTGATGATATACAAACTAAGAATGTGTTTATTGGTAAGTCTTGCACAGCAACTGAAAGAAATGGAATCCTAAAAAACATGAGGGATTTCCCAGATGTCATTGCGTGGAGTTATGAAGATCTCAAGACTTACGACATTGCAATTATTACTCACACAATCCCTTTGAAGCCAGGAAGCAAGCCATTTAGGCAGAGGCAGAGACCAGTTAATCCTTTGTTGGAACCCCTGATATATCAAGAGGTTAAGAAGTTGCTCTCAGCCAAGATCATCTTCCCAGTAAGACATTCGACGTGGGTCGCCAACCTGGTGCCTGTCAGAAAGAAAAATGGAGAGATTAGATTGTGTGTTGATTTCAGAAATCTCAACCGAGCTTCAGAAAAGGACAATTATCCACTACCATCACTAGATGAAGTATTGCAGATTGTCAATGGGTCACAGATGATGTCCTTTCTAGATGGATATTCAGGATATAACCAAGTTTTGGTCGAGGCCGAAGATCGACTAAAGACTGCTTTTACCACCAAGTGGGGAACATTTGCATACAAGAGAATGCCTTTTGGACTTATCAATGTCGGGGCCACATTTCAAAGAGCCATGGATATCGCTTTCAGGGACTTAATTGGAAAATGTATTGTTATATATATGGATGACATCACAGTTTTCTCCAAGCAAAGAGAAGATCATGTGGGCGACTTAAGAAGAGTCTTCCAAAGGTGCAGAAGATACGGTGTCTCTCTCAATCCTAAGAAATGTATATTTGGGGTAACAGAAGGAAAACTTTTAGGACATGTCATTTCAGAAAGAGGAATCTCCATCGATCCTGAAAGAGTAAAAGCTATATCCACTATCAATTTGCCGGCTAGCAAGAAGGAACTCAAATCATTTTTTGGCAAGATCAACTTTGTCAGAAAATTCATCACTGGATTTGCTGAGATAGTCAGACCTTTGAATGAGATGCTGAAGAAGGACGCAAAGATTGAATGGTCACCACAAGAAAAAAGAGCATTTGAGGAGATAAAGACAGCAATCACAGGAGCACCAGTACTAATTAGTCCTAATTACCTCAAGCCCTTCTATCTATATTCCTTCGGTTCCGACTACACTTGTGCCACCATTCTTACCCAGAGAAGTGAAGAAAGGGACGAAAATCCAATTGCATTTATGAGCACCCCACTGAAAGATGCAGAACTCCGATATCCCAACATTGAAAAACAAGCATACGCACTGGTAAAGGCCGTTAAGAAATTCAGACATTGCCTTTTGAGGGCCAAAATTTATGCAATAGTGCCAGATGCGGCAGTCAAGACTCTTCTCATGCAAAATGAATTAGGAGAAAGAAGAGGCAAGTGGGTCGCCATTATCCAAGAATTTGATATTGAAATCCAGCCCATGAAACTTGTTCAAGGACAAGCTTTGGTGCAAACATTGGCGATTGATGGACCAGGATTAGTCCAGCAAATTTACGAATTAGAGGATGTCAACCCTGATGAATGGTACAAAGATATTGTGACATACCTGCTTAATCACAGATGTCCTGCTCACATGACGCCCATGCAGAAAAGAGCACTACGGATGAAGTGTCAACATTACATGCTTCAAGGATCTGTTCTATATCGCAGAAATCATGAAGGAGTATATCTGAGGTGTGTTGGCAAAGATGAGGCTAAACAGATAATTGAACATTTTCATTCCAAGTTTGGAACCGGACATGGAGCCAACCTCGCAACAGCTCACCAGATCTTAAGGGCAGGATATTATTGGCCTACACTTTTCAAAAATACATTTAATCATATCAGGACTTGCCACACATGCCAAGTCGCAGCTTTTAGAGAAAGAAATCCTGCTATGCCACTAAATCCAGTGATTGAAGCTAGACCATTTGCTAAATGGGGAATGGATTTTATTGGTGTCATCAACCTCGCATCCTCGGCACAACACAAGTATATCATCACAGCTACAGATTATTGTACCAGATGGTCAGAGGCACAGGCACTCAAAGTTGGCACTACTGAAGTTGTCATCAAATTCCTGGAGGAAAACGTAGTCACAAGGTTTGGATGTCCTTATGCGTTAGTTTGTGACAATGGATCGGCATTTACATCATTGAGATTCTCGAATTGGGCTTTTGAATATGGAATAACCCTCAAATTTTCATCAAATTATTATCCTCAGGGTAATGGGTTAGCTGAGTCAACCAACAAGAACTTACTCAGCGTCATCAAGAAACTGCTAGAAAGAAGTCCGAGAGAATGGAATACTCAGTTGAGATTTGCCCTATGGGCAGACAGAATCAGGACCAAGAACGCATTAGGCATTTCACCTTATTTTCTGGTTTATGGCCAAGATCCAGTCTTCCCCATGCAACTCAGGATCCCGACTCTAAGATTTATTCAGGAGTACATGGAAGACACCGATGCTGTTCAAGCCCGATTGACGCAATTAATGAATCTGGAAGAAAAGAGAGATCAAGCATTAGAAAATTTTGCAAAACACCAAGGAGTGGTGAAAAGATGGTTCGATCGACAAGCTAGAGTCAAAGCATTCTGGATTTCAGATCTCGTCCTATACTGGGACAAAGCACACGAAAAAAGAGGAGAACATGACAAGTTTGATAAGCTTTGGAAAGGCCCTTATCAAATTTTGGAGATATTGGGAGAAAATGCATTTAGGTTGAAGACATTAACTGGAGAAGACATCCCATTGCCTATCAATGGGAGATATCTCAAACGTTATTTCCAATCTTAAGATGCCCAAGGCCTTCCCTTGTACATAGTTAGTTTAGTTTGCTTTCGTTGTTTTTCGTTTGTTTGCTTTTCTTTTGTTTTGGTTTGCCTTTTGCTTTGTTTTCGTTTTTAGTCTAGGTGTTTTGTCTTAGGTTAGTTGTTTTGTCCTGAGGGGTATCCATTTGAAATTGAGTGATTTTTGTTATGTAACACTCTGACTTCCCGCTAGATTTTTGGTTGCACTTGGACAATCATGAGGTCTTTTGGAACTACAAGGGGAGTTTCTTTTAGTAAAGCTTTGAGTCAGGACGTACTTGCAATGAAGCAAGATTAGCTTATTGAACTCACGCATTTTTGTCCTCCAGTTATTATATCTTTTCACACTTATAATCTCTGAGTCATTGTGTTTTCCAGGCAAAGCTGTGATCAGTGAAAAATCTAAAATCTGACTTCAGCGCCACCGCAATCCTTGAACCCTAGTGAGTTTTACTACTCACGAGCCAAAAGAATTGACAGAACTGAAAAGCAATATCAAAAGAAAAAATGAGAAAAATCAAAAAGAAAGAAGATGAGCTGACAAAGTAATATCAAATTGGCTAAATGGGAATATACGAGTAACTCCATCGGGGCTATAGACGCCTAACTGGCAATGGAGCAATGTTCGTGAGCTTGCGGCGATAACCTCGTCGAGACTATGGACGTCTGACTGGCAGCGAGGCTCTATCCAGGATGCTTTTGGAGTCCAGATAAACTACGTAGCTTATCACAAGGGAACCTGGAGACAATGATTGTCTTGTTGAGGGGAATTAACGCATTTGCACACACATGGGTAACTGTGGACTTGATGCTTTGTCTCAATTTGATGGTCTCTTCTTGTAAGTGTTTCTTAACTCCTGGTTTTGTTAGGGGAGGTTTTCTGAGTTTTCTTTAAGAAAGATTGATTCCCAAATGTTTTTCAACATTTCTCAGTGGTGTCGCCAGATGTTGTGACCATTTCACACATCGCCCCATTAAAATGGGGACCCCCTCTTTTTGCTCATTTTTGCTCGCCTTTCTCTCTGCTTTTTAGGGTTTTGGGTTAGTGAGTCAGTCGTCTGGACTAGGGTCAGGCCTTAGGGTTTCCGTTTTGATCATTTTAGGCCAGGATCCAGTCAATCTTGAGAGCCTTTTTGAGCTTCCTCCCGTAGGATGCAATTTTGAATAGGGTGAATTCGTCAGGTGGTCAAGTGAGTTGGTCTAGGTTCAGTCGGAATTTTGAATGCAAGTCCAAATTTGTCTAAGTGTTAAGTGATAGAGTTATGGAATTTTGTCTGATTGAATGATTTTGACCAAATTTTGGAATTTTGATGATTGATTTTGGGCATTGGAAATGACTTGTTTTTGCCTTGTGAAGTGATTGAAGTTCTGAAATCTTCATATTTTGACCTGTGGAAGCAAAATCGCTCCTGTCCCTCACTGAAGGACCGGAGCTTGTTTTTCAAAATTTTACTATCTTTGTAGGATCAAGACGAATTTCAGATTGGAGGAGATAAAGGGAGGCATGTTCTTTCCATTGAATATAATTTGAAGAATTCCACAAGCATGGAAATGTGCCAGGAGCAAAAATCGCTCCTATCCCTCACTGAAGGACCGAAGCTTAAAACCTAAAATTACCTTGTCCTTGCAAGATTTCAACGATTTCGCGATTTGAGGAGAACCAAGGAAGTGCATTTTATCAATTGAATATAATTTGAAAGCGCAAACATGAGGAAAATTAGACCTAGAAGCAAAATCGCTCTTGTCCCTCAGCCAGGGACTAGGGCGAAATTTGATGTTAGCTCCCGTCCCTCTCCTAGGGACCAGAGTGAATTTCCTTATAAGGTATGATTTGGACAAAAAATCAAGTAAGTTTTGAGTTTGAGGCAAGTAAAGGTAGCGTAACGGACCCATTGAAGATAATTTGAAGATTGCAAAACGCCAGGTGAACTCCATATTGTCCTAGGCACTTCTGTCCCTCAGCCAGGGACCAGAGCGATTTCTTACTAAGGAGAATTTCTCACTAAGTTCAAGCGAATTTCATGCCAAGGATGAATGAAAGGATGCACAACGAGTCCATTGAAGACAAATTTGGGAGTTAGCAAAACACAATTGAGCCTACAAGTGCAAGTTCGCTCCTATCCCTCAGCCAGGGACCAGGGCGAAATGTTAGTTATGTTGCCTTTCTTTCAAGTTTAAGGTCACTCAAAGTCAGGATACAAGGAAGCAATAACGTTTAAGGTGTCTCGACGAAGAATGAAGTTGCAAAGACCGCCAAAGATGAAGGATTTATACTATATGCCCAAATTCGCTCCCGTCCTTCAGTCAGGGACCAGAGCGAAATCTCTATAAAGGCTTAAGTTTTGGATGTTAATCGCATTTCATACGATCAAGAAGGACCAAAGGACCTTATTTTCATTGTGAAGGCGATGGCGAGTTGATAGGAACAAGAACGACCCCAGGACACCAAGGATCGCTCCTGTCCTTCAGGCAAGGACCAAGGCGATATTCACTATATTGGCATTTCTTTCGAAACTACGTCAAGCCAAGGTCGTAAAAGGTTGCAAAAGGTTAAAGTGTCCTTGAGAAGATGATATGCGAGAAATCAAACGTCAAAAAGTGATCAACTTGAACAAAGAGGCAAATTCGCTCCTGTCCTTCAGTCAAGGACCAGGGCGATTTTCACTAAATCACTCATTTTCCTTCAAAAATCACGTCAAAGCAAGATTATACAAGGTTGAAAATATCATTTGGAAGATGATGAATGAGAAGTTAAGGTTAAGAAAGGACGAGTTTTGGCTAGAACACAGAGTTCGCTCCTGTCCCTCACCAAGGGACCAGGGCGAAAATCTTTCAAACATCAAAGTGCCTTGTTAAGGATGAATAAAGTAAGCGTGGAATGGAGGGATGACGTTGTTTCTTGCCTCATGATGAAGATTTGTGATCGAAGAGACAAAGGTCAAGGAGAAAATGCAAGTTCGCTCCTGTCCCTCACCAAGGGACCACGGCGATATTGACCTTAAGGGGCATTCGTCTACGAAATCAAGTCAATCAAGCACAAGATTCTTGTCAAAAATGCCAGTTTCAACGTGGAGATGGTGGTTTTGAACGTAAAAGGCGAGAGATTCAAGACTAAAGTGCTAATTCGCTCCTGTCCCTCTCCCAGGGACCAGAGCGATATGGTTTGTATTTTACCTCTCCCAAATTTTGGCGCTAACATACATTTTTTTGAATTTTATTAAATGCTAAAAAATCGATAAATTTGAATATTCAATTAATAGCATTTAAAAAATAGCGCATGAGCATTTATTAATTATTTGTTGCCTTAAAAATCGAATTAATTAAAAACGAAGGCATTAAATGAATTAATTATTATTTTTAATAAAAATTGGGGCGCTTGGGTTTTATTTGTTTTATTTTACAAAGTCAGCCCTTAATTTTATTTAAAATTTGTTTTTAAATTGCTTTATTTACAAAGTCGGCCTATGGGGATTGATGAGGTAAGCGTCTATAAAGGGGGAGAGGTGATATTGCATTTCAAATCATCATTTTATCATCTTTTCATATGCGATTTTGGAGAATAAAGGAGAAGTGCGAAAACTCATCAAGGGGAGTGCGAGTTTAGTTGGAGTTGAGCGAACTTGCCAAGATCACGTTAAAGACCCCCCAAAGGTGGCGAAATTGTTAAGGAGAACGTTCGTTTGAAGGGAATCATGTTGAAATCTTCCAAACATCGATTTTTGCCAAGGCGAATCTTTTTATTTTGCATTTTAGGGTTAAGCTCTCAAGTGAGGTATGGCGATGTGATCCCTTGTCTTAATTTTGAATTTTGATCGTCATAGCCTTAAAATTTGAATTTTGAATTTTTTTGAATTTCAGTAGCTCAGTCGTATTTAGGAAATGATAACTCAAGGACTTATCATGAAGTTTCCTAAAATTAATCTAATCTAGTTATGCATTGCAAAATCTGTTACTTATTATGAAATGTTGTGTAGGTATCAAGATGGCGACTCCCAGGCTCGAAAGATCTACAAGTCGAAAGACTCTTCTCAAGGAAAATCAAGCCAGATCAAGGACGGTCTCATCAAGGACGATCAAACAAAGATAAGGGCAACCTCCTCCAGTCTAGCGTTGACAAGGCGACCTCTTCCAATCCAGCATTCCAAGGCGAGGTACATCAATCATCCTACAAATCAAGGACAGAAGGAGTTAGAACAAGAGTTAATTAAAGATAGCTTCTCAACGACATCAAATTGAATATCTACCAAGCTACAAGTGTCAGACGAGGTGGCATCCTAGTCATCACTCCTCCAGTCGGATTGGTCCACCTCAACAATGTCCAGGTTCAATGTACCTAATTCATAGAAGGTGGCACAAACTCCGATGTACCTACCCTAGCTATCCTTTGGTGGAAATTTCTAGAGAGGACATGTGTCCAAACAATACAATTTTATCATTGGTCAAGTATTAAATGTTATGTAATGGTTGTAACAAACCCTAATTAGGGTTTAGGTGTCACAATCTTGGCCATTGATCTTCTTTCAATCTGGACCGTTCATTGTAATTGAGGATGCTATATATACCATCATTTCTTTTCATTTTGTAATAGCTAGAAAACTAGAATTAGAAAAATTAGAGATTAAGGAGAAATTAGAGAGTTTAGAAGCAATTTACTTTTGTAGCAAGATTGAGCTTTGAGAAAGGAATTCAAACAATTGTTGCATATGATGGCTTTGAGATCAATGAAATATTGAAGTTATGGTGTTTTGTTGCAATTCTCTTGGTTATCTTCATGGTTGTTCATTTTTCTTGAATCATTCTCAATCAAAGTAGTGTGTTAATTCGAAGGACAAAGTGTTGGACTTGATCTTTGGTAGGATTCGCTTTCCAAACCACTAGCTTCTTGTTGATTGTAGGAACGCCTTGCATGGTCGACTGGAGATATTTGAATCGCTTAAACCTTCAATCGTTGTTGTATCTTGGATATGTACCTTCGTGGTAGTGTCCTTGATCTTTGATGTATTGAAAAATCATTTGTTACCTTAGAAGATCGCATCAATTTCAATTGAGTTGTTAATTTATGGCAATATTGAAGTTGGTAGAATCTCACCAAGTCTTGTCCACATTGAGTCATTCTTAGGGTTAGACTAGATTAGACCTCTTGCAAACCCTATCCTTTTGATTTTTTTTGAAAAGCTTGTTTAGTTTAAAATCTTCGGCGACATAAGGCCCCTTGATGACACAGCAATCACAACGACCACTGGTGCTTATCCACACGTAGAGACCCTACTAAAAAGAACATTGGAGTCATCCTAACTGATCCTTGTTGCGATATCTTCAACAATTAGCGACTTTATTCAAGAGAGGATAAGATGCCTTTGGGTATTTTATTCTGTGTATGATTGTGTACAAAATACACGTCAACAGGTCCCTGATTTCCTGACCTTCCTTGTTTTGCCCTTTCTTCAAACATCTGGTATAGACAACTAGCCCTGAATCCTGCATGACACCTACTTTCTCATATCCTGCAAATGGACTTCGAACTTTGAAACCAATAAATTCCCTCACCGTGTAGAGATCAGATTTACTTCTAACAGGAAGATAGTGATTTTGATTTTATTAATGGTAATGTCCTAGGGTTAACTCTTTCTCCACAAGTGTAGATGCCGACATATACTTTGTCCTTTGTTCCTGTTGCCTCTCTTTTTGTTGGCACCATTAGCCCTTCTTTTAAATAAGACTCATAATGTATAACCATTCAAGGGTGAAAATCTTTTTCATTAAATTTACCTAGTTTTCTATCACATCCATATTAATAAAACCAGTCTATTGTTGTTTTTTCACATCTATATTTCTTCCAGGTAATGGCAAACAATCGGCCACCTCAGGAAGTTATAGATATCTCAAGTGATGATAACTCTGACTAGCCCATTTTACTACGAACTGAGCTATCAAAAACTGTAAATTGGGGAGTAAATCGTGTAGACAATTTCACGACTTTTGCAAAGAATGTTGTAGCAAATGGTCTTGAGATTGTGGAATGCGCTCGGGAAATGATTGAGGCTGCAAACCATGTGCAACATTCAGAGACCACAACCATGCAAGCAGCTCTACAAAGATTTCATCTAACATGTGGGAGATTAGAGGCTCTCAGAAAATAGCTGGCATATGATGAGTACTATGGAATGGGCAATGCTTCTATACTAATACATGTATATACATGCATTCCATAGTGCTTTGGATGACATGTAATTAGTGTACACACATAAAATTATTTTTATTTTTTTATTAATCAAATAGATATTATTATCTATTTATTTTATTAATTTACATATTCATTTAATCTATCAAACTTTTTTTTACATAAATCCATTTTTAAATGAATTTCTAATCTCCATTATCTCACAAATTCATTTCATTTATCCCCTTAAAACTCCACCAATCACATTCATTTAATGATTGTGGGATAAATAATGTTTATTTCTCCATCCCACTCTTTTATCCCATATTCTTCCCAAAATCCGGATTTCTTATGAGGACTTCTATAAATCCATTTTCCCTTTCATTTTTGTCTCTCTCGCTTATTTGAAAGTTGATTGTCTTCATGCTATTTTGAGATCATTTTGCGTACTTTGAAAACCCTAGCAATCTTCACATTTTCAACTATTTTTGCATCAAACAATCAACTCCATTCTCCATAGCCTTTTGTGCATCAAACAATCAACTCCATTCTCCATAGCCTTTTGTCCATTGTGCTTGCAAATGTGAGAGCAAATAGATCTTGGTAGATAGGAGAGCAATAGAGTTGTCTCTTGAATGCTTGTAGTTATTTATTTACGTTTGTTTTATGCTTGCAATCTTGAGGAAGAGCTCCATTGATATGATGTAGGATTAACATTTGAATCTTTGCTTATGGTTGGGCTTTTAAAAGATTCAAAATTTAATTTTCCAATTCCACCATCATACAGTTTACATGGAGAAGTTGCAGTTAATATATTGTAAAGGATATATTTATGTACAGTTTTCTTCCTTTGGCTTTCCATTGGAGCAACCTAGAAACTATTATGTATTGCTTTCCATGTACAGTTGCATATAGTAAATAGGAATAACATATAAGAATAAATTCCTTTTTAAATTCCTCCTTGTTGCTCTTTGGTTGTTCTTCAGTGGATTATTGATTGTTCTTATATATTAAAGTCTACCAGTAGTTTTAAATTTTGTGTTAACTGTATTCCAACAATATTTTTATTGGTTTGTCAATATTTAAATTTTTCAATTTAATTTCAAATACATAAATCCTTATTGAGGCTGCTTGCAGAAATAATAGGTAAATCAAGAAAAATAGAAATTATTCTACCACAACACAATTACTACAGCTGTTTTCATTTTCCCTCTGTTATTATTCCCTACGAGATTATCTGAAGAGCAACAAATATTCAAAATATAAACATGTTAGCAATGACTTTTATCTTACTTTTGTTGTATTTTCTAGAATCATTAATATGAGTTTAGTTGCAGACTAAATAAGGATTTGGGGACATAAAAGAGATGAAATGATAGACTGCCAAAGCAATTGCTCATCATATTTCTTAGGATTTATTAAAATTGTTATTGCAGCTGAGTAATAATCTGCATATACAATTGATGATCTGGATGATCTCTCTACAAATCACGAAACATAACTCTTAAGAGATGGTTATTAGTTTGAGAAAAAATGCTAAATTTTAGCAAACACCCAAGTCAGATGAAAATTTATTACTTGGATACCTTGCTAAATATTAAACCATCAACAAAATTCAAAATCAAAGAAATATCATTACAGCATCAATAGTATAGAATGTCATATTGCTAAAATCTTTGTTCCATATTGTGTCCACCTCTAAGTTACCAAAAACTTACCTGAAAAATCTACGAAAATGTTACTCTTAGGAAAGATAAATCCACGAATAAGGTCATACAAGGAAATGATATGAGAATTGGAAGTATATCAATATAATCAACAACTCTACCATCAGAGCAATTAGAAAGGACAAACCTATGAATGATGTGAGAAATTATAAGAATTTATTTTGATGATTTCTGGTTTTAACTGTGTTATCAATTTTTCATCAACATTTCGGATCATACTCTATGATCCATCATTAGAATGAATAAGCTAGAAAAGAGAAAAGTATACCAATAATATCAATAACTCTACCAATAAAATCGATAACAAGTATGTCCTTTTATTTTTATTTTTTTTGGGGGGTGGGGGTGGGGGTGGGGTGAGGGGAATAAAAGAGGGGTTAAAATTTATTCAAAGTAGAAGAATAACAAAGCAATGACATCAAACGACCCTGTCAAGATCCACTAAGTGATCCAACTGATGGGACAAATCCAAAGATAATTGATCCTTATCCATGATATACCCTTATCCTACTTTTGCCACAGCTATAACAAATATGCCATTAGATCAATGGCCTGTGGGCTTATTGAAATAGGTCTGTCTATAGGGAAGCTCTGTGATTTCTCTTAATGCAACATGATCACAGATAATTAGGTTCCTATATCGAAATAGGTCTGTCTATAGGGAAGCTCTGTGATTTCTCTTAATGCAACATGATCACAGATAATTAGGTTCCTATATCAGCTAATGAGTCTCCAAACTGGTATATTGAACTATATTGAACTATAACAATTATCTTTTGTTTGAATTAGACTGAAACAGTTAATCATGTGGATAACTGAAAATAATAAAATCATTTTTAAATATTGACTTGCATTACTGCTACTTCTGTATTCCATATTTCTAATTTGAAAATGATCGAAACATAAATAAGAGATGTACACAAGTTTGAACAGCACAGTCTAAGCTTTGATTTGTTTAGATTGTTCATCTGAAATCACAATATCTTTTTCAATAAAACAACCTATAATTATGATTTGAGATGAGCCACCTACCTGAATCAAAATTTAGATTATATTTAGACTAAAATTATACAAACCTATCTATATTTATAATATAACATAATCAATTATATCATTAAGATGTAGATACTGTATATTTAGAAAAATCCAAAGAGTTTAGTAGTAATTTGTTTGAAAATTTCTCTGATACTGATTGATTGATGTGCTTTATCAACAACCCGTTGAATATGAATCTGTTATCCTACTATCTGGTGCATATCTACAGAAAATGTTACTAGAAAACTATCTTTTTAGAAAAGTTTAATAATAGTTACAGTAAATAATAAGTAAAGACTTACCTTCCTTTGTTTTCAAAGAAGGGTGAAGATCTTTATCTTTATTTTTGAATTTTCACTTTTGTATGTAGGGTATTTCTTATAAATACACCATAATAATATTAATATTATTTTTTTTGGCTATAAAGATGATCCTAATTAGAAATATGAATACCATCCCAATTATTATTCGGGGTTAGGACACAGGGTAGAACTCACATTACATCTAAAATTGCACCATCAAAATTCAGCATTCAATTACAACCAATTATATTTTTAAAATGTAGATACTCTATATTTAAAAAATTTAGAAGAGTTGAAATTGTTTGAAAATTTATTTGATACTGATTGATTGATGTGCTTTATCAACAGTCCTTTGAGTAGGAATCTCTTGTTGTCCTAATGTCTGGTGCATATTTGCAGGAACTATTACTAGAAAACTATCTTTTAAAAAGTTTAATAATTTCAAGCAAGAGTGATACTGGTTGGATCCTCCTTATGACTTGAAAACTTTCATAAATGCTCTTTTTGCAAGATTATTGAGAGAACCTAAATGGGGGTTTCTTAAGGAAGCTGACAAAGCCATTAAACTATTCTGAAACAAATTTGATCTTTGTGGAGAAAGAAAAGCAAGAAGAAAAGAATAGACCTAAAAAGACATTCAAAGTTTATCAGAAAGACAAGGACAAGGGTAAAGGTAAAATTGGTGGAGTTCCAAACTGACAATCTTCCACCGCCACCTTTGGATACACCACCGGTACACCCTGAAGATCCACCAGTTATTGACACTGAAGGAATATGACATGATGATACTAATCCTGAATCAGAGATACTTTTTACAATGAATGTGGATACTCAAGAAGTAAACATTATTGTGGATAAGGATAATTCAGAGGTTAAGGCAGACAATGTTGACAATAGAAACATGGCAGAGAAACCGATACAAACTGTTGAAACTGAGACATCAACATAAACAGAGCAACCGACACAGACTAAAAAACCTACTGAAGATAAAGGTACTAACACAGGGCCACCAGAGATAGAAAAACATGCAGAGAAACAAACTGAGGCAGAGGTACACACAGAAACAAAAGTTCACGTTGAGAGTGAAAAACCGGCAGTTAAAGAGATACTAAAACCGACTAAGAAACCTTTAAAAGTTGAGATGCAAACACAAACTGATCCACCAGAGGAAAATGCAAGCAAAATAGACACATCTGATCGAAGCAAAGAGGTAATAAAGATGATTGATTAGACATCCGACACATCTACAGGTGAATTCAAACCTACCAATGTTACAGAGGTACTTTTGGATTCAATCAAGAAGATAACGGATTGCAATGCATTGGCCTACAAGGCAATTGACAATACTTTACCTATTCTTAAGTTGATTGCACCAAATTGTAACATAGATCATATTAAGGATTCTTTAGGTAAATTGGACACATTGTCCAAATTTATTGTTGATAATGTAATAACTATTGACAAGGTGAATGAGGACACAATTAAGGAGAGAGTTGAAAAAGAGAAAAACAAATTCTTTAAAGATAATATAAAGAAGTGTACAGATCATGTAAATACATTATTACCAGTACTTAACTCTACAATTCTGGAGTACAAGGAGCTATATAGGGAAACATGCAAACCTCACCTTTTGACAGAGGACATAGATAAGGAGACCAGTAAAACACAGAAAGAAATTAATGACATAGCTAATAATATAATTGGTTCATCCAAACATATATCAGTTTTTGAGGAGAAGTTAGAGAAACTTGAGAAAGAGAAGGCAAGGATAAGGTCAAATGCCCTAGAACTTAAAAATAAACTTGGTCCTAAGTTGGACAATCTTATCTCTAAGGTATTAGTTCAAGGAGAGCGATCGCCAGAAGAACACATGCATTATCTCACCAACACGATCCAACAGATTGAGGCAACTTTGAATGATAGCAAAAAGTTTATGCAGAGTTTAAATTTAGTTTTGGCAGCTATTTTTCAGATTGTAACCAACCGGTTACAAAGTTTGAGGTGAAATTTTTGCACTCATTTGATTATTTTTGACAAACCTTTGTCATTGATGTCAAAGGGGGAGTAGTGGAGAAAAAAATACTTGACAAAGGGGATCACTTGCTCAGGGGGAGCACATCTTTTTGGAATCTTTTTGGACTTCAGTTTTTGGGAATAATTTTTTGGATTTTTCTCATGAGTGTTGCCATCAATGCCAAAGGGGGAGATTGTTGGCATTCTACACTCTTATGAGAATAGTTGATGTTGTCATTGATGACAACCATCTGGCAACCAACCGGCAGATACCGGCACCGGCAATAGACTTCTACATACACTGGCAGGCACTTCACCGACATCGACAACAATGCATACCGACACTCAGGCCGGCATGGAATAAACTTTTGTTTATTGTTTTATAATGTAAATATCTTTTGTAAAAGCCGACATGGTAGATTGTAATAGACTCATATATGTATGAGATCTTATAGGTCATTTTGATGCAGAGGAAGATGGAAGAAAGTTGGAATATGTAGTAAGGCAATTTTGTATAAGGTGATATAGTTGACAGCGAAGGTTTTGGTTATTGACTGAGCTTAAACCGACACTGAACCTGGCATAAGAGATGTTGTTTTGAAGCAGTACATTGTATTGAATTTTGATAATCCATTTTGTAGTCAGTGTGACTCTTTATTGAGCAGTATGCTCTAAGCAGTTGGCCTCCCTGCATGTGCAGGCCCCTCATTGTAAGTAGTATTTATTCATTGGCCAGTGAGTAAATATCGTGGGTCACAAATCCCACCGAGGTTTTTCCCACACCGGGTTTCTTCGTTAAATATCTTGTGTTATGGTGTGTTTTCTATGTTGTCTCTATTATTCTTATTTGCTGTATTGATTCTTATTTACCGGTACACTGTTTTGGGATGCAAAGTTTTAAATAAGTTTAAATATTCTGCTAACCCGTTAGACACTGATTCACCCCCCCTCTCAGTATCTTTGGGACTGTCATTGATTCTAACATCTCCTACGGGTGCAAGTCCTAGTATAAATACAATAGAAAACAACTCTTAGATATCTTTTACATAAGTTCACATAAAATAGACGTACTTGAATATAATATAACATAATGAAGCCCTCATCAACAATTTTAAATAGATGTACTAATCTATTTTTTTATTTTTTTTGGGAAAAATGCATATATATATTAATTAAAAAAAAAGAATATACTAAAGAAGAAAACAACCTAAAAGAGGCTCAACCAAGCCAAAAAGCCTGAGCTGAAATTATATGTTTGGATGAAGCTATTTTCTCTATTGTTTTTCCTCCTATAAAAATGATGCATGAAGGAACTGCATAGCAGCAATGTTGAGCTACAGTCACTTATCTCAACTGGCAGCCATTACTAATAACTGCAATAAGACTACTTACAATGTTCAATATTAATACAAATGATCTTGTCCTTTGTACTAATATATATTCTATGTAATATAGCATTAAGAAGTGAGTCTTAATGCAGGCCATATGTCAACAATATTATATAGCCAGCCAGCTAGTGTTGCTCGAGGAGGGATAGCTTGCCAGATTATTTGCTGCTGCTCTCAGCATCTGCCATTTCTCTTTGGTGAAGACTACAAACTTGAAATCCGATCCCCTCACAAACTTAGCATTCTTCATCCACCTTTCTGGCTTGAATTGTAGGTAGTCCTCGCCCCAAACATTCTCCAGCCTGCCGGAGGAGTAAATCGAGTACAAAACTTGTGCGCCCTTCTTTACAGGTGTTCCATCATGTAGAAGAGGTCAGCCTTAAATTCTTAGTATTTAACATTTTTAAATCTAAAAATATAAATGTTAGTCAATTTTGAGTATTTAACACTTTTAAACCTAAAAGTATAAGCTTAGTATGTGTCATATAAACCATTTAGTCTTAAACCACATACAATAAGCAACAAATTAAGTCTAACAGATGTTAGTCAATTCTGAAAGTGTAACACTTTTAAGTCTAAAAATGTATTCTATATGTGACAACATACATTAAGCATAGAAACAGTTAAACTTAATATGCGGTTTAAGCTGTTTTGGATAGAACATCATCTTCCTTGAAAACAGTCACCTCAATGGAAACAGTTGGGTGCAGGTGGAGAGCCTCAGTCACTGCTGCGTGCAGGTATTCCATCCGTTTTATTTCTTCAAAGATAAAACAAAACGAATCCTGATCATACGGACTCTTGATCTCTTGGAGCTCTGCTAAAATCTCAGCTTCAACATGGGGATGATTCGTTAGCAGCCAGAAGAACCAGGTGAGCCCAGTCGTAACAGTATCCTTATCCGCGAAAATGAGGCTCACAAAAAACTCTTGCCTTCTTTCTTTGGAGTAAACTCGCCCGCATTCTCTCTCTGCATAGCGGAGGAAGGCAAATGGGATGTCCGCCATTGCAGAGTCCTCCTGGTTAAAGAGTCCTTGAGAATGACCTTCTTGGGCAACAAAGTCGTAGACAAAGTTTCTAGCCTCGAGAAGCCGGCACTCAGAGAAAACGTTGAAGAACTTGAAGATTTTCCAACAGAACGGGGGAATGAGCATGCGAAACATGAGCAATTCCGAGGCCTGGTCGAACAAGGTCAAGAAGGGAAATTTGGGCAGACATGGTTTGAGGCAATCAAGTTCTTTTTGATAAGAATGTTCTTTTTGAAGATATTCGTCATCTCATTGACTTTATTTATATGTCTTGCAATAACTATAAGTTGGTCTTCCTTCTTCTAAGAATTCTCCTTTGAAGAAAACAACTTGAAGGAGGCTTTTCTTCTTCTAAGAATTTTCCTTTTTATGATAAGAATGTTCTTCGTGAACAACCTTCCTGTAAAAATTACAAGTTGGTCTTTCCTTCTTTTAAGAATTTTCCTTGGAAAAGCATCGAGGGAAGCGGGCCCAAAAGTGGCCACACCATAGCCCCTCTAAATCTCGATCTGATCCAATCCTGTAAACTGCAAATGAGTATGACGGCTGTAATTCCTACACACCACAGTTGAAAAAAAGTCCAACCATTCCTTGTAATTTCCACTAGAATTGCCATTTCTTTATCAAACCCAAATCTCCTTCCTCATAGAACTTCTCAAGAATATAGTTTACGTGGGTGGCCACCATTGGAATCATGTATGGGACGTCCCATCTTGAATGGATGATAAGGGTTGGAGATTTAGCAAAATATCACTATATTCAACCTTTCCTTCACCTAATAATGAGTTGGAACAGCACACATGCCCACACATGTGAAGTCACATAAAGTTCTATATATTGTATCTTGGTAGGGTGTGTTACAGTTAGTCCGTTAATGTAATTTTTTTTTTTTTTTTGCAGTTCTTTATTGGATTGCTGATTATTTCTATTGTATTGCAATTGTGTCGTTTTATATGGAGAATAGCCATTACCACATCACACATGCCTATAGATGAAGAGAGATAAAAGTTAGAAGATTGTGATCTCATACTAACGGAGTCACTTTAGATCCTTAAGGTAGTGGTTCATGCTAGGAGCATAAAAATGCATACGACAACTATTATCCATACAAAACAACACCTAATCAAAAACACAAATCTGCATAACTCAATTAGATTTCAGCAGATTTTTGCATTTTTACAACATTGGGAAGGCAGATTAAGATGATCGAACCATTAGAAATTGCGTAAAATTTTGTTCTGATTTGCGAATTTTGTATTTTTGATCAACTGATGTTTTGTATGGGGAATAGACGGCTCCAAAATGCATACCTTAATATAATATTTTTATGATACATATTTTTTAGGTTTTCTTTTATATTTTTTTTTTAGGAATATATCTTATTTAGCATTGCATTAATACAAAGAAAATAGTATAATATTCATAGAAAAGTTAGGATGGTAGAAAGGCACACTCAAGAATTTAGTATAAGGGTCTAGCTTTGAAAAGATATTAAAAAACACGAGTCAAGCCTAACAAAAACTAGGTAGCTAAAGTAAATCCTGACCAAGGAGGGTCATCATCATCTAGTTTCCCACAAACATCATCAAGATGGAGCCATCAATAGGCTCCATTATAATCTTTTTTATGTTTTAATACTTTGCTTGCAATATTTTTAGCATGTTGTTTGGAGTATTTATTATATTATATTAGATTGCACTAGTAATTATTCTTTGAATATAATTATGATCATGATCTCACCCACCTTTTTGAATTTTTAAATTATTTATATTTAATGATTGATAATTTTAAACATAGTTGTTGTTCATTTGTGTTGTAAGAGTTTAAAAGTGAATGGATCAACATGGCATGTTTGATGATGTTCGAATCACAAAAAATAAGTTGACAAGGCATGAAAATGTGAT
This sequence comes from Cryptomeria japonica, assembly GCF_030272615.1. Classification (NCBI taxonomy): domain Eukaryota; kingdom Viridiplantae; phylum Streptophyta; class Pinopsida; order Cupressales; family Cupressaceae; genus Cryptomeria; species Cryptomeria japonica. The sequence continues at coordinate 771,684,181 of NC_081409.1, read as the reverse complement.
TGTGTGGCATTTGACACGTGTCACCAAGGTGAGGCTTCATTTGTCAACCATTTATAACTCCTTTATTACTCCCTCTACTTATTGTTTGTCATCTACTACTTGTTTGTAACTTAATTTTGATTGAAAACACTAATATATTTATTTAGTGACGAATTCAACAATTTAGACAATTATCAAATATGCATTTACACTAAGTTGATTTCATGTGTTTTTACTATTTTTAAATTGTTAAAAGCAATGAATTCATCATTATGTTCACACAAATAAATACATTTAAAACTTGAGCTTCATTTGCATCACTCCATTAATTTCACTCAATTTAGTGTTAGGATAAGGTGATATCAATCTTGCAATCCTATGTACTAACATCTATGATATTTGGTTGGAAAAACACCCAAGACCACAAATGAAAGAAGGAAAGAAAATAAATTGGAAATGAGCAAGAATAAACTATATTATACTTAAGATAACCGAGAAAAGAAGAACATCCTCCTATCTCAAGGTATAGAAATTTGTTGTTGAGTGGCATTTGGAGAACCCAATTAAGAGAAGAAAGGAGTCCATTTTGGCATACGAAGATCATGAATCCTACTCAAGTATACAAATAAACTTACTCAATCAATACACCAATGAAGAATCTTGATTAAATATTTGTGGTTGCTCCATGTAAATCTCCTCCTTTAGATCCTTGTGAAGGAATGCATTCTTTACATCCATATAATGTACAACCCAACCATGAGTTTCAACAATAGCAAGTATCAATCAAATGGATTTCGTTTTGGCAATGGGGGCAAGGGTCTCAATATAGTCAATACCTAGCACCTACAAGATACCTTTGGCCACAAGTCATGTTTTGTACTCATCAACTAATCCATCCATTGGAATTTTTTTCAATAGATCCACTTACACAAAAGTAGTTTTCTTCCCTTAAGAAATGGAACGAGATGACAAGTTTGGATTTGAATCAAAGAGTTGTGGTCTTCCTTCATTATTGAATCTTGCATAGAAATACTTGATGCTTTATAACATTATTGTGGATCTAAAGTTGCACACATGGAAATATAGGAATGTGGAATGTCCTAGAGTTGTGACTAAGTACTTTGAGTATCTGAAGGATCCCCAACAAGAGTATCTACAAACTCAAGTGTCTAATGAGTCTAATAAGGCATGGTAGAGGATGGAGGAGGAGAGTCCTCAATCTTAGAATTTGAACTTTGTGAAGAGAAGAATGAAACCTCATTATCAAATCTATGATTGGAAGAGGCTTGAGGAAAATTTGTTGAATTAAAGTCATCTAAATCCACTATTGAGGAAGGAAGATGAAACAATGAGCTAAGAGAGATTTCCTCAAAATACACACTACACTTAATGAAGAGTTGATGTGTCCTAGAATCTAATAGATTATATCTTTTGACACTATTGGGGTAGCCAACAAATATATAGGGCCTACTCTGAGGTTCTAAGGCCTTTCAATTTTCCCAAGGAATAGTTGTCCAAAAACTTTGAAGTATCACACAATAGGTTTACTACCACACCAATATTCAAAGGGAGTGATTCCCTCTAACTCATTTTTCAAAAATCCATTCTAGATGTAAGCAACATAGTTGATAGAAGGTGCTTAGTATTCACATGCAAGGGAGTGTGTGTGGATCATGCAACCAACCATCTATTTCAAGGGTCTATTTTTTCTCTCTATTACACCATTTTGCTAAAGTTTTTAGGCAACAATATGCTAAAGATTAATCCCTTCAAGAGAGTAAAATTTCTCAATGTGATGATTGAAATATACTCTACCATTATTTCTACAAAGAATTTTAGTATATTTTCTAGACTTTTATCAACACAAGCCTTAAAATTTTGAAATTTATCAAGGGCTTCTCCTTTATCAGGTACTACTAGAGTGGGAACTAGTTCAACCGGGAATCTCTTCAGTGGAGATTCACTAACTGGTTCAAGGGTAATTACTTCTATAGCTAGTGCATCCGGTATATAATTCTTGACTCGAGGCACTAAATAAATGTTGAATGTATCAGTCTTCAATAAGACCCCAAACTTGGTTCCTATAGGCTGCCAACCTCTTGTCATGGCTGGTGTATTGTCTCCTTATTTTCTTAACGATGAGATCTAAATTTCCTTGAACTTTTAATAAATTGATACCCTTTTTAAGAGCTAACAAGAGCCCTCTAATCAAGGCCTCGTATTCTGCAATATTGTTTGTGCAGATTAGGCCTCGTATTCTGCAATATTGTTTGTGCAAGAGAACTGAAGTCGGTAGGAGGTTAGAATGCTTTACCTTTTGGATTAGTCAACTCCACCCCTGCTCCACTACCCTGTTTAGATTTGGATCCATCAAATCTCAACAACCATATATCACTCTTTTGATTTTCCTTATTTGTTTTGGACATTGTGGGTACAGGAGATTCTGGTGCATTGGTCTCTTGATCTTGGACGACTGGTGAATCCTCGATCAGAGGAGGGGCACTGGGCTCCCCAATTGGTGCTAAGGTTTCTATCATGTGGATGTGATCATCATCTTTAGCATCACTAATCTTTTCATGGGGAATTTCTTCAGCAGAATCGGTTACTGCTCCCTATTCTTCAGTAGCAGTATCGTAATCGGTATCCCCATCTATGTTGGGCTCCATGAGATTGGTAATTTCATTCTTGCAAGTAATGCAAGACACCTCTAAATTTTCCTGATGGTGTATCCTACACCACTTTGGCAGCAGTAGATCTTCAAGACGAAGGTTATCTTCTAGGAGCTGCATCCCTTACAGTCACATTCTAAAAGTGAACTTCTTAGTCCTAGCAAGCTATTTTGATTAAATTATCAGAGGTGGTTCTGCAACAGGTGTTGCTGTGAGAGTCAAAATCTCATTAATCTTATAGACTCCTGGGCTAACCTCGAGGTACGCCACTTCATTAGTTGCACCGTAATCAGTGATCATCTTCTTGAGCCTCAGCTCGCTATCAATCCTAATCTGATTACTTACGCCCTTCTATGGGAGCCACAAATACATGAAACAGGTGTAAAAGTAGCCTCTCAATGTCTTAGACCAATCCCTGCTTAAGAACATACCATAAAATTTAGGTATGTTAACCACCTGGATATCTATATACTGAGAGATCCGTGGATCAACAACCAACTATATGTATACATCTTTCAATTCCCCAATCACTTTGATTTTAGTCTTGTCCAATTGTATAACCTTACAGTTGGTGCGAATGGAGTCCAACCCCAGCTTCTGACATACTGTATATGGCATGAAGTTGTTATCTAAGCCCCTGAATCTACTAGGTAGTTATGTAGGTTCTTGCTAAAACTCTTGATGTTGTAGAAATGGTGGGTTCTCTGTTTTATCTGGGTGAAAGGAAGCATTGGCATCTTCAGTCATAGCCATCTTGATTTCACTGGTTTGAGATTTCAATTGATCAAGGTTCTTGAGGAGTGCCTCCTCCTGCTTTGAGCAACACAATAGGACATCCATCAATGTCATAGTAGTAGTAGTGTTTTCCATTTCCCTGGTGACATTGTAAGGATGCTTACCAACAAATTCTTTATTTTATTTTTCCTTAGGGCGTGCTATGTGAGGCCCTGGATGATTATTTATCGTATTGGGATTAGGAGGTACCTATCCATCTTTAGGAGGTGCAGAAGTCGTAAGCGGTGCTTTAGCTTGAATCCTAAGATTATAAGTGTTCCTGGAATTTTGAAAAGCTTGGGAATCATACACTAGTGGCTTTGTTTCAACTTCTTCCTCCTCTCGAAGGAGAAAGGTATCTACCAACATAGCGGTGTTGACCTTTTTAGGCTTAGTGATGTCACCTTTCCTCTTAGGTTGCGCATCAGATTGAGCCATTCTTATGACCTTTTCCATTTGGGCACAATTCACTTCAAAGTGTGATGCGGTGTCATGAAGCCTACATCAATTTGTCATCAGGTTCATGTTGGCTAGGTTCACATTCTGGACATGATTGGGGGTATCGTGTACATCTGGGTGGTCATGAGATACTCCTCCGTTATTTGGGCCAGTATTCCAAGGTCGGTTGAAAGGTTTAGATGATTGTAACTTTGATTTTGGCCCTGATTTTGGTAGGTCCTTTGGTTGTTATAGAACTAAGATTGATTTTTCGTTGATGGAGGATTCAGTTTAAGTTGTTTCAATTCTATGGTGACTTGAGATATCGTCTTCTTCAGATGCTCTACTTTAATTGAAAGATGATTCGTTTGGTCGATTGAAGAAGCTCTAGATATTTTATTATCCATAGTTGCATTACTTATCCCTTGCTGATAAGTTGTGCCATAAGCTTGGCCATTCACTTGTGTTTGTGGGGTACTATACCATGACAAAGTATGCATAGTGGGTTGTAAGTTCACAAGTTGCAATGGTCCATATAATGGGACCAGATTCATTTTGGGAGCTCCTAGTGCTGCTGATGGATTGGGCCCAAAAAAGTAACTGTAGGGCTCATAAGTGAGGCCCAAAGGGAGGTTGTGACCAATTCCTCCAGGGGTTTGATTTAGCTCCTGATTCATTTTCAAGGCTAGAGCATACACTTTGGCTAACGTGTTCCTATTCAATTGTTGGACAGTTTGCTTGATGAACATGGTAATCGATGGGTTAATAGCATAGAAATATGCTTCGATGGCTACTTCCTGAGTGATCTGGTATGGGTTCTTTAGCCTCTTGTAAGTTCTTTGGAACATAGCATTGAATAGGGGTAAGGGTTCATTGGGATTTTTCCTTAGTGAAGCAAATTGATGATAGAGGGTAGCAGGGTCGACATACACTCTGAACTGTGAAATGAAGGCTTCCTCAAGTATATTTCAACTGGCTATGGAGTTAGCAGGCAATGTGAGATACCAATTATACTCATTTTCTCCTAGTGAGTAGGTAAAGAGTTGACACGCTACATCCTCATGCTAGACATTGTTACACACCAAAGCATCATTGAAAGTTTCAATATGCTCTTCTGTAGTTCTAGGTCCTTCAAACTCAAATTTTGCATAAAAATTATCTGGATTTTTATGCAAATCATTAATTCCTCTAGGAACGTTTCTCAAAGGAGATTGGGCTTGATTCAAGAAAGCCAAAGAGAGTAGTGATGCTGCAACTTGGGTAACAAAAGGAACAAAAGTAGGTTGTGGACTCGGAATGAGTTGAGTCTCCTAGTCAGTATGGGCTATTTGTGATGGAGAATTTGTTGAAGATTCTCCCTTATCCTTGTTTCTCTTCTTCTTGGTGGAAGATCCTAACTCTACAAGCTCTTCTAGATGAGATGTGCTTCTAAGAATCCTCTAAAACCTCTCTGGAGAGAAGGAGGGTATACGCTCCAGCTTGTCTTTCTTTAATTTTGTTGAGGTTGCTCGAGACCATGTTGGGGTACATGATTCCTTTGTTTAGCGAAAACTCTCCTAATATTATGCTCCATGCACCGAGCCTTCCATTCTTCTCCTTCAAGGACAAAGCACATTCACAACCAGTCAGGATAATTCCTCTTGCTTCTTCATGCAAGAGTGTACAATTTATAAATAACATCCTCCCGCTCATCATGGAAACCCAAATCTGGTTGTAATACTGGAAGAAGACCACCACCCGAAAGCACCATATTGAATCATACTGTGAAATTATTTAGTGTTGTAAAATTCTTCTTGGTGGCACTCCTTCTAGCACCAATTTCTGTTGATGTGGTTTTTGACACACCTAACATGCAAGATTTGTAGAGAAAAGATTCTCTTGAAAAAGAGTAAGGAATTGGGAACTCCTCACCTCCTAAGGTTTTTTTGGTTGGGTCACAACAGTGCAAGGATAAATCAGTATTCACATGGCTTGTTTCATCAAGGTGGTATGACGGTGAAAGCCGAAGTTTTCAAAGTGGATCCTTATAAAGAAAATTCAAAAGACAGGGTTGTAAGAAGGAAAGAAACACAATTTGAATGAGAAAGTTCTATATGTCATGACACAAACACCTTACATGACCCAATATTATAAAAAACACACTAAAGCATCAAAATGGGACTATCAATCCACATGCAAGATCTACAATTTCACATGCATACAAAGATGATTTTAACAAATCAGTTGTTTGCAACACCTTTTAATCCTCTTGTACCATTTGGATGCATATCATGATTCATAAAACAATGTTACTTATAACAATTGCACTATTCATAATGAAAGAAGATATTAGATCAATAGAAAAGTACCAATTTCAGATGATACAGTTCATGAAATATGCGAACCATGAAACACTTGCATTAATTAAAAGATAGGCACCAACATGCACTGGTACTTTGAAAATTCAACTGTAAACAAAAGACTTGACACTTGAGAAACTACAAAAGAAATATTCTAACTAGTGGCCTCCAATCTTTAATTTTTGGACCCTTTTTACAACTTCAAATATTGCATTTGATGCTCTGCAAAGTGGACAAGGTTAGTCTGAGATAAATAACACACACACAAGAAATCGTTAGTGTTAATCAATCAAAAACTAATCTAAACAGGCATATCAAAAGAGATACTAAAAACATGAAAGCATATTTAACTAAAGAAGCAAATATGATGAGGCATCTCCAAATACCTCCTAACATGCTCCTAGCTTCTTCTCCTTTGTTCCTCTCCTCTCCAAGTTCCAAAATAGTGTAGCTCTCAGCAGCTTTTTGCACTATGGATGCTTATGGAGGATTGAGATTTGAGTATTTTGTTTCAAATGTGAAATGAAAATCTAAAATACTAGATGCTATTAAAATGATTGATTTTAACTAAAATAACAAAGATATTAGTTTGCTATGCTAAATGCTCTCTAAAATGCCTATAGGTTAAATGCATACAAGTTTTCAGGATTTGGATTATGAAGAAATGGGCTCTATTTATAGGAAAAATGGAGCAATGGATGGTTGAGATTGAGTAATCTCAACAAGGGTCAGGATTGAATGATTTCAAATCCATGTGAGGGCTTTCAACCCAATCCTAGGATGACAAGTGTCAATGTGAGATAGGTTGAGAGGAGAGAGAATAAACATTAAATGCTTGATATGACCTTGGGAGTTAAAGTCAAGGTTAGTTGAATGAATAAACTCTTTATTCAAAGAATAAAGCTTTTATCCAATGGATAAACTCTTTTGCAAATGTAAAAAGGATAAATATGGTCAAAACAATAAATGTTTGGGGAGACAAGTTTGAAATAACCATAAATGGTTATGTAAGAGCCATAAATGGTCATGTAAGAGCCATTAGTGGTCTTGGAAGACTTTGGGGGTTAATTTGTTGAACACACAAAGCATTAAATGCTTTTCAAAAACTTTTGAAGTCTTTGAGAAGTGACTTCATTTTGTTTAGGAATGTGACAATAATTAGGGGATGGATTAGGCTAATTAGAAAGGGGTTAGGAGAATCTAGAAGGAGATTTAGGAATGCAATTGGATTTGGTGGGTGAAGGAAAATAGGATTTTATTTAAAATAAAAATTCATTTATTTCAATAAATGTGTGCAAGTTGCATTTGTAGGAAAATGCAAGTGGGGGGGGGATAATGATTTAAATAAATGTTTTATTTAAAAGAGGAAAAGGGGGATTTAATTAAATAAATAGATTTTATTTATTTAATTGATTGGAATTTGGTTTAATGAATTAATTAAAATAAATTGAATAATTTATTTAATTAATAGAAGAATGTTTGGGAATAAATTAATTAAATATTAATTTAATTAACTGATGGTTAGTGGATTTTTAATCAAATAAATAGCGAATATTTATTTCATTAAGTTGGATAGATTTGTGTGACTACAACATTTATAGGCCTTTTGCCCTATAGACGGATAATAAATTGAGCCTAAGAGTAAGTTACAATCATAGTTTGACTTGCAAGCAACCATATCTTGCCTAAGTTAAGTCTTGTATACAAGACTTTATAACCGAAACTTGATGAAGGTAAACTTCTATGGAGGCATGCATGTTAAAAATGTTGTCCTTTAAACACATTGTCAAAACCATTGATCACATGGTAATTGCTTTCACTGAACTACAACAACTGGAGGTACACTTGATGTAATCTATTTACTCATTGTTTGTTTTTTGTGTAGCTCTAGTAGTTTTCTATGTAGCACTCAACTAAATCTTGTGGTGGATCGACTACATACTCAATTCGAAACTTGGAGACTAACACTTTCTCTTAATTCATCCATTTTGTTGACCAAGTTGTCTAATATCTGTGTTGCCTGGTAAGATTATAGAGCAAGATACATATATATTTCCATTACATTAAAATCAAACTCAACAATTGAAGAGAATTTTTCTAACACATATGCTTCCCATTGCTTGAGTGCTTCTTCCCTGTCTAGTGAACTTGATTGGATTGTTGTGGACCCATGCTTGCCTAACACTTTGACTATAAATTCTTCATATCCTTCCAACAGCTCCAAGAAAGATGGATGTTCTTTCAATACTCTTTCTCTATACTCATCAAGGACATCCCTTTTGAATGTGACCATATCAATGCACCCTTGTAGGATATTGAAGTTCTCACAACCCAACAAATATTCTTTCTTAATCACATCTTCACCCATATATTTGATTTTCTTTAAGACTTTGATTTGTTTGGTGAACTAATTGGATTGGGCTTCCCATTGCGTTGAAATAAGTATTACTCCCTTTTCCAAAAGGTGAGAATCTTCATACACATCCATGGTATCCAATAAGAACTTTTTTGGGTATGTGCAAGATCATGGTGTGCCAAAACAGGCCCTTAAGTGGCAATGAAATTTCAGAAAATCAGAGTTATGCAACTTGACATGAAAATTTGAATAAGTTGTGAACATTTATTTTAAAATATGTAAGAAGAGAATCTATAGAAAATTGAATGTAGTTTCTAAGCTACTAGTTGTTTTTTGAAAAAGAAAAATCCTATTTGATGAAAGTTTCAAATTTCAATGCAATGGTACTAAAATTTCAGGAAAATGATAAGAAGTAGACATATGTCTGACCACCCTAATAACAATCAAATCATAATTTTTTTTTTCTAATATTTATAATATAAGTATTAGACTCATGTCCGGATATGACACATATTTTTTTATTATTTTTTATAAAGTAAATAATTATTTATAATTTTTTTACTATAACTTTTCAGAAATTTAGAAAATCCTACGTCTGACCACCTTAACTTGGTCAAAACCTTATGAATTTTTTTTAAAAAAAATTTCCCTATAGTAGATGAAGCATAGGATGTGATGCATGTTTCAGATTCAAAAAATGTTATACCATTTGAAAGTTATGAATGTTTTTCAATCAGTCTATCAATCAGGACTTTTGTAAGAATTCAATTAAAAAATAAATAACAATTATTTATTAAAGTCAAAATAAGACAAGCCTTATATTGTTGGAAAGTTGAGAACGTCCTTAAAAAACCCTTTTCGTTTTATCAATTTTGGCTATAAAAAAAGTCTCAGCCACCAGTGTAAATTTTGGAAATCAAGGAATACTAAAAAACACGTTTTTTTAGTTGACTATCTAGGCTTGTCACTTCCAAGCCAAATCCCAAAGCATTCCTGAGCCAAAAATTTCAAATTTGAAATTTGTACAACAAAAATCGGATATCCGGTACAATTGGATATCTTATTTTAGTAAATAAATTCACTAACTAAATTTACACATAATTAATCTATTGTTTATTAATATATAATATTTAAATATATTCATTTATAAATAAATTAGTATATGATATTAGGGAGAGGGAGAGGGGGGGTGGGGAGGAGAGAGAGAGAGAGAGAGAGAGAGAGAGAGAGAGAGAGAGAGAGAGAGTATGGGAGAGGGAGAGAGAGAGATTAGGGGAGAGAGGGGGGTGGGAGAGAGAGATAAATAGATTAGGGGAGAGGGGGGAGAGGGGGGAGAGAAGGGGGGGCAAGGGAGAGAGATAGAGAGAGATTAGGGGAGAGGGAGAGGGAGAGATTAGGGGAGAGGGGAGAGAGAGAGAGAAAGATTAGGGGAGATGGAGGGTGAGGGAAAGAGAGAGGGGAGATGGAGGGGGGAAGGGAGAGGGAGAGGGAGAGAGAGAGAGAGAGAGAGAGAGAGAGAGAGAGAGAGAGAGAGAGAGAGAGAGGGAGGGAGGGAGATGGGGAGGGGGAAGGGACAGAGAGATAGAGAGATTACAGGAGAGGGAGAGAGAGATTATGGTTCCTATGGTGTCCTAAGGGGTCATATTGTGTCCTACAACCCCTTAAGACACCATATAACCCCTTCAGATAAAAAATTGTGTTGTTATGGGTCATATTGTGTCATATGACCCCTTAGGACACAATATGACCCTTTACAATTCTATACGGTGTTATTATGGGTCATATGACCCCTTATGACACCATATGGTGTCATTAGGGGTCATATGGTGTCTTAAGGGGTCATGGGACACCATATGACCCCTAAGGACAACATATGACCCCTTATGACACTATATTGGGTCGTTATGGGTCCTATGGTGTCCTAAGAGGTCATATTATGTCTTATGACCCCTTAGGACACCATATGACCCCTTAAGACACCAAATTATGTCGTTATGGGTCATACTATGTCCTAAGGGGTCATATTGTTTGATATGACCCCTTTAAGACACCATATGACCCCTTAGGACACAATATGACCCTTTACGACTCTATATGATGTCATTATGGATCATATGACCCCTTATGACACCATATTGGGTCATTATGGGTCCTATGGTGTCCTAAGGGGTCATATTGTGTCCTACAACCCCTTAGGACACCATATGACACTTTAAGACACCAAATTGTATTGTTATGGGTCATATTGTGTCCTAAGGGGTCATATTGTTTCATAAGACCCCCTTAAGACACCATATGACCCCTTAGGATACAATATGGTGTCTTAAGGGGTCATATTGTGTCCTAAGGGGTCATATTGTGTCATATGACCCCTTTAAGACACCATATGACCCCTTAAGACATAATATGATCCTTTATGACTCTATATGGTATTGTTATGGATCATATGACCCCTTATGACACCATATGGTGTTGTTAGAGGTTGTTATGGGTGATATGACCGCTTATGACACCATATGGTATCGTTAGGGGTCATATGGTGTAATATGACCCCTTAGGACACAATATGACCCCTTAAGACATAATATGATCCTTTATGACTCTATACGGTGTTGTTTTGGGTCATATGACCCCTTATGACACCATATGGTGTTGTTAGAGGTTTTTATGGCTGATTGACTACTTATGACACCATATGGTATTGTCAGGGGTCATATGGTGTCCTAAGGGGTCATGGGACACCATATGACCCCTAAAGACAACATAGGACCTCTTATGACACCATATTGGGTCGTTATGGGTCCTATATTGTCCTAAGGGGTCATATTGTGTCCTACGACCCCTTAGAACACCATATGACCCCTTAAGACTCCAAATTGTGTCCTTATAGGTCATATTGTGTCCTAAGGGGTCATATTATTTCATATGACCCCTTTAAGACAACATATGACCCCTTAGGACATAATATGACCCTTTACGACTCTATACGATGTCGTTATAAGTCATATGACCCCTTATGACACCATATGGTGTTGTTAGGGGTCATATGGTGTCCTAAGGGGTCATGGAACACCATATGACCCCTTATGACACCATATTGGGTTGTTATGGGTCCTATAGTGTCCTACGGGATCATATTATGTCCTACAACCCCTTAGGACACCATATGACCCCTTAAGTAAGCAAATTGTGTCGTTATGGGTCATATTATGTCCTAAGGGGTCATATTGTTTCATATGACCCCTCTAAGACACCATATGACCCCTTAGGACACAATATGACCCTTTATGACTCTATATGATGTCATTATGGGTCATATAACTCCTTATGACACCATATGATGTCATTAGGGGTCATATGGTGTACTAAGTGGTCACGGGAGACCATATGACCCCTAAAGACAACATATGACCCCTTATGACACCATATTGGGTCGTTATGGGTCCTATAATGTCTTAAGAGGTCATATTGTGTCCCATGACCCCTTAGGACACCATATGATTCCTTAAGACACTGTTTTGTGTCGTTATGGTCATATTGTGTCATATGACCCCTTTAAGACACCATATGACCCCTTAAGACACAATATGACCCTTTATGATTCTATGCAGTGTTGTTATGGGTCATATGACCCCATATGACACCATATGGTGCCATTAGGGGTCATTATAGGTCATATGACCCCTTATGACACCATATGGTGTCATTAGGGGTCATATGGTGTTTTAAGGGGTCATGAGACACTATATGACCCCTAAGCACAACATAGGATGCCTTATGACACCATCTTGGGTTGTTATGGGTCGTATGGTGTCCTAAGGGGTCATATTGTGTCCTACGACCCCTTAGGAAATCATATGACCCCTTAAGACATCAAATTGTATTGTTATGGGTCATATTGTGTCCTAAGGGGTCATATTGTTTCATAAGACCCCCTTAAGACACCATATGACCCCTTAGGATACAATATGACCCTTTATGACTCTATACGATGTTGTTATGGGTCATATGATCCCTTATGACACCATATGGTGTCATTAGGGGTCATATGGTGTCGTAAGGGGTCATGGGACACCATATGACCCCTAAGGACAACATATGACCCCTTATGACACCATATTGGGTCGTTATGGGTCCTATGGTGTCCTAAGTGGTCATATTCTATCCTACAACCCCTTAGGACACCATATGACCCCTTAAGACACCAAATTGTATCATTATGGGTCATACTATGTCTTAAGGGGTCATATTGTGTCATATGACCCCTTTAAGACACCACATGACCCCTTTAGACATAATATGACCGTCTATGACTCTATACAGTGTCGTTATGGGTCATATGACCCCTTATGACACCATATGGTGTCATTAGGGGTTGTTATGGGTCATATGATCCCTTATGATACCATATGGTGTCATTAGGGGTCATATGGTATCCTAAGCGGCCATGAGACACCATATAACCCCTAAGGATAGCATAGGACCCCTTATGACACCATATTGGGTCTTTATGGGTCCTATGGCATCCTAAGCAGTCATATTGTGTCCTACGACCCCTTATGACACCATATGACCCCTTAAGACACCAAATTGTGTTGTTATGGGTCATATTATGTCCTAAGGGGTCATATTGTTTCGTATGATCCTTTTAATAAACCATATGACCCATTAGGACACAATATGACCCTTTACAACTCTATATGATGTTGTTATGGGTCATATGACCCCTTATGACACCATATGGTGTCGTTAGGGGTCATATGGTGTCCTAAGGGGTCATGGGACACCATATGACCCGTAAGGACAACATATGACCCCTTATGACACTATATTTGGTCTTTATGGGTCCTATGGTGTCCTAAGGGGTCATATTGTGTCCTACGACCCCTTAGGACACCATATGACCCCTTAAGACACCAAATTGTGTCTTTATGGGTCATATTGTGTCCTAAGGGGTCATATTGTTTCATATGACCCCTTAGGACATAATATGACCTTTTACAACTCTATATGATGTTGTTATGGGTCATATGACCCTGTATGACACCATATTGGGTTGTTATGGGTCCTATGGTGTCTTAAGGGGTCATATTATGTCCCACAACCCCTTAGGACACCATATGATCCCTTAAGACACCATTTTGTGTCGTTATGGGTCATATTTTGTCTTAAGGGGTCATATTGTGTCATATGACCCCTTTAAGACAATATGACCCCTTAAGACACAATATGACCCTTTATGACTATGCGGTGTTGTTATGGGTCATATGACCCCTTATGACACCATATGATGTCATTAGGGGTCGTTATGGGTCATATAACCCCTTATGACACCATATGGTGTCGTTAGGGGTCATGAGACCCTATATGACCCTTAAGGACAACATAGGACCCCTTATGACACCATCTTGGGTTGTTATGGGTCCTATGGTGTCCTAAGGGGTCATATTGTGTCCTATGACCCCTTAGGACACCATATGAACCCTTAAGACACCAAATTGTGTCGTTATAGTCATATTATGTCCTAAGGGGTCATATGATTTCATATCACCCCTTTAACAAACCATATGACCCCTTAGGACACAATATGACCCTTTACAACTCTATACGATGTCGTTATGGGTCATATGACCCCTTATGACACCATATGGTGTTGTTAGGGGTCATATGGTGTCCTAAGGGGTCATGGAGCACCATATGACCCCTTATGACACCATATTGGTTTGTTATGGGTCCTATGGTGTCCTAAGGGGTCATATTATGTCCTACGACCCCTTAGGACACCATATGACCCCTTAAGACACCAAATTGTGTCTTTATGGGTCATATTGTGTCCTAAGGGGTCATATTGTGTCATATGACCCCTTTAAGACACCATATGACCCCTTAAAATGTTAGGTCCCGAAGACAACTGAGAGGGGGAGTGAATTAGTTGTCAAATAAATTTAAACCAAAAACAACTTATCCAAACTTAATGCTTAATACCGGTAAACCAAACTTAATGCTGGTAGACAGTTTATTTATTAATTGTAGTACTAGTAAAGATCAATGGATGAAACAGAAAGACAATATCATCCACAACACATAACACCAATATTTGTACATGGAAACCTTGTAAGGGGAAAAACCACAGTGGGAAACCTTACCCAAAATTAGATGATACTACAACAAATAGTATGTGTATACAATAGGGGGTTTGCACATGCAGAAAGGCCAAGCACCTAGAGCTCACTGCTCAAACACAAATAGGAGTCACACTGACTACAATTGGATGGTTAAATCCAATAATGATATACTGCTCAAAATAACATCTTCATATGTTGGATTTAATACTGGTTCAGTTCTGATATGTCTTCACAAAACCTTCCTTCAATCTTCAAATGATGTCTGCATGTATGGCTCTTCTTATTGTCGCATATACCTTATTACAATCCTTTTCCAATCACATATTGATCTTACAAATAAGATCTTATATATATATCGAAGCCTAGGACCAAAATGTATAGGTCGGTTTTACAAAAGATATTACAATAAAATAATTTACAAGTAAATCAATAACCGATACAATATCTGATTCAACATGTCAGATTAATGCATTTACAACAATAATAAATCGTCTCCATAGCATGTTGTGTTGACCTGGAATAGATAAGCCTGTCGGTTCTTATCCTGGACCTATTTGTCGGTAACAACAAATATGCAAACACGAATATACCAATGAGTAAATCTCCAAGACAAAGTGTCCAAATGATGTCTTCGACATAACCAAGTATTTTCCATGTAATTCCAAGTGTCGGTGAACAATATATCCTATCGGTGTACCGAAAACCGGTGACTGTGCATAAGTCAGTAGCTTGTCAGTGAACATTGCCAATTCTCCAAGTGCCAGAGTTGATAAATGTTAATAGGTGTTGACATCAATGACAAAACCATATCAACATATCCAAAATACCAACAATCTCCCCCTTTGGCATTGATGGAAACACAAGATGGAAAAACCATCAAAGTGCAAAAATAGAAATGCCAAATACCAAAAACCAACAATCTCCCAAAAGAGATCATAACCAGAAATCAAAATTCAGATACAAAGAGTAATCAATCTCTCCCAAAATAACAATCTCTCCCCCTTTGACATCAAATGCCAAAGCAATATAAAACCAGTTTCAAATACAAAATACCAACTTATTCAGTATACCAACTACTCCCCTTAAGAAGTAGCTCTCCTCATCAAAGTCGGAGTAAAAGATTTCTCTGTTAGTTCTGTTGGTTGATGACAAACATCAATTGTCTAAGTCTCTTCCAGTGGGGGTATGACCCCAAGATGATCTCTGAGATATTCAAAAGTCTCCTTAGGCAGAGGTTTAATGAAAATATTTGCAATCTACTCTTTAGTATTCACATAAACCAGTTTGACTTCTTTTGCTTCAACATTCTCTTTCAGAAAATTCAGTTTGATAGAAACATGTTTAGTTTTAGAATGTAGTACCGGATTCTTAGATATATCAATTGCTGTAGTGTTATCACAATAGATAGTTATAGGTTCCTTACATTTTACCTTTATGTCCTTCAACATTTTCTTAAGCCATAATACCTATGTACAATTGGTTGCTGCCACAACATATTCTGATTCAACTATTGATAAAGATGTGCAACTTTGTTTCTTACTCAACCAAGAAATTAATCTGCTTCCAAGAAAAAATGCTCCACTGATGGTGCTTTTTCTGTCATCTACATCTCCTTCCCAATTTGCATCTGTGTATGCACATAATTCAAAATTTTCATTTCTAGGATACCATAAGCCAAGATTTGTAGTGCCTTGTAAATACCGAAAAATCCTTTTTACTGCTGATTCATGATTTTCTCTAGGATTACTCTGAAATCTTGAAACAATACATACTGCATTCATAATATCAGGTCTTGTTTGTGTCAAATACAGTATGTTGGCATTATGTGAACCAGTATGAGGACATGATGACATTGTATGTTGTCATTGATGTCAATATGCTGAAGAAGAGAGAATCGGTATGTTACCAAGAACCGGTATAACATTGTGAACTGGTATATGTGCCAAAGTGAAGCGGTATGTTTGTTCAAGGTAAACCGACATGTGGTTATGGGAACTGGTACATGGAAGCTTTTTATGACTACTGGTTGGTAGTCTCAACTTCAGGGTTTCCAGTTGAAGTGCTTCAAGCCTGTGTGACTCAACCGGTGACTTTGTGTGATGAGTTAGCATTGTAACGAAGAACAAATCATGTTGCCACAACAACCTTGTGCACGTGAAGGATCTTGCATGAAGGAGATTGTTCCTATCTTCCTTGGGAATGTGCGAAGTCTGTAAACAGTGAAAACGTGTGATGGGTTATCAGCCACCATGAAAGTGGTGGAAAATGAATGATGGAGAACATCTTGAGATTGGTTCAAGACTATTGCATTTAATGCAATGTGCTCAATAGCCAGAATTGAACCATTTGAATTGCTTAACCTAATAGGATTAGGGTTTAGGGTTTATGCTACTGACCTATTTGTTTCCTATAAGGTCGATGTCGTGTTTCTTTTTGAGGTTGTTGGAAAAAGTTGTGTGTGTGTATCCAAGTGAAGGGATACGTGATTCTTGCCAGACTAGAGGAGAGAAGTGATACCTGAAGAGTGTAAGTGTAGAAGGTGAAGAGGATCTAAAGCGGATCTACATTGGCATTGAGTGCTGTTACCAGATCATTGTAATACCTGTTGATCTCTAACCACTTCAACAATTGGGAAATCCCTTAACAAGGTAGCTTTAACCGGTTTACTATAAATCCTTTAACAGGGTGACTCAAAACCATTGAGTTCTTGAAATCCTGTAACAAGGTAACCTTTAACAGGGTTTAACCCTTAACCGAGTATTTTAGCCATCCCTTAACTGGGTGATCCCTAATAGGATCGGTTCCTAACATAACCTATTGTATCAGTCTTTAACCGAACAAGGCTCCTAACAGAGCAGACTTCTAAAGAGTTGAAAAACAGCTTGTGGGTATTCATCCCCACCATGGTTTTTCCCAGTTGGGTTTCCACGTGAAAAATTTGTGTGCCATGTGTGGTGTTATTCATGTGATGGTCTAAGTGATGTGTGTTTGAAGGTAAATCATGTTGATCTAGCTGTTTATATATCTTTGATGATAGATTACCTATTCATGCACTAGGGTGAAATGGAAATGAAGTATTAGATTGTATGAAAAGATAAGTATTAACCGGTTTATGCTTGTCTCAGTTATTTTGGGTTTTGTCGGTTGTACTCTGTTTAAGACCAATGTTACTATTAGTCTGCCAAAGTACAGTGTCTGCTGACAAACTAGTTTAGGATTGTGTTTTTGTATGTACTGATTCACGCCCCCCTCTTAGTACCGGTTTGGTACTATCCGTTCATCATTGAGTTATCAATTGGTATCAGAGAATCCTCCAGGTCCTTTGTGTTATAAGCTTAACCGCTTGAGGAAAAGATCCCAATCTAATGATGAAGAAGGAATGTCCAAAGTTCAACAGAGATAATTTCAATATATGGAAAGACAAAATGAAGATATATATCAGAAGCATGGGTGCTCAACACTGGAGCTATGTTGAGAATACTTATGTTGCCCCTACCGGTACTCTCATCGATGACCAAAAGAGAGAGATGCAGGAGAATGGGCAAGTCATGGAAGCCCTAATTAGCAGTTTATCTGACATTGAGTTTATTGATGTCCAAGATAAAGTAAATCCCAAAGAAGTATGGGATACTCTTGAAAATATCTATGGCGGTGATGAGCATGTAAAACAAGCTAAAAAAGAAAGCCTTAGAGGGAAGTTTGAAGGCATGCGAATGGTTCAACAGTATGAAATAAGAATCAAAACTATTGTCGGAGATATCAAGAGTGCAGGTGGTAAAATGGAAGATTCCACTATGGTAAGCAAAGTTCTGAGATCCTTATTACGGGTCTATGCAATAAGGGTTGCTGCTATTCAGGAGTTGAGATCAATAGACAAGACTAAGGTATCCCTAGACTCTATCATTGCAAAGTTGATAGCCTATGAGCTAAATAGTTTTGATGGTAGTGTTCAAAAGACTGAATCAACTTTTAAAGCTTCTATTGTACCATCCAGAAAAGGAAAAGAAGCTAGCACTAGTGGTGAACCAAGATAGAGCAGAGAAATGTATGATGAGGAGGTTCTGATGGCATTTTAAGCTCTTCTTGCCAGGAAACTTCCTAAAGGAACTGGTAAATACAGAGGTAAGCTCCCTTTGAAATGCTTTTCTTGTAACTGGATTGGACATATTGTTGTAAATTGTCCTAATGGTGACAACAAGGACAAACCGAAAAGGTTCAAGAAATTCAAAGGAGGAAACCGGAGAAACTATTTTGTGGCAGTTGATGAAGGTGTCATCGATGAGGAATCAGAAGATGAAAAAAATGAAGATATTTTGTTTGTTGTTGTCAAGGAAGATGTGTCAGACAAAAAGGCTCTTGTTTCCTGCTTTGATAATTACAATGAATGGATTATTGATAGTGGTTGTTCTCACCATATGACTGGTGATCGGAGCAAGTTTCTATCCTTGGAAGAGTATGATGGTGATGTGGTTTGCTTTGGTAATGATGCACCATGTATGGTCAAAGGCAGAGGGTCCATCTCTCTGAATGGAAAGAGTAGTGCTAACAATGTGTATTGGGTTGATGGTCTCAGACATAACCTTCTAAGTGTTGCCCAGCTGAATGATAGTGGTCTCACTCTGGAATTCAAGAATGGAGTGTGCAGAATCAAAGGAAAGAATGGTGAATTGGTGGCCACCGGTATGCAGACCAAAGGTAACCTATTTCAGCTGAATGCAAATATAAGTACATGTCTTATGGCTAAATTCGATGATAGCTGGATATGGCATAGGAGACTCTGCCATGTAAACTTTGATAACATTGTGAAGGCTAGTAAGATCAAGGCAGTTAGAGGGTTGCCGGTGCTGAGCAAACTGGAAAATACCTTGTGTAGAGAGTGTCAACTAGGGAAAATGTCTTCCTCAACCTTTAAAGGTAAACCTTTCACTGCTGACAATTTACTTGATCTTGTGCATACTGATTTGTGTGGCCCTATGAAAACTAGGAGTGGGTAGGGTGATAGATACTTCATGATTCTCATTGATGACTGCTCAAGAATGATGTGGGTCACATTCTTGAAAGATAAGTCTAAAGATTTTGTAAAGTTCAAAGCTTTTAGAGCATTAGTGGACAAGGAAAGCGGTAAAAGAATCAAGTCCCTGAAAACTGATCAAGGAGGGGAATTCACTTCCGATGAATTCAACACGTACTGTGAAGAACATGGCATCAAGAGGCAACTGTCTGCCCCCCAGACTCCACAGCAGAATGGCCTAGTAGAGAGGAATAGCCGGATTGTGGTTGAAGCAACTAGAACTATGTTGATTCAATGAAAGGTCGCTCACACCGTTTGGAGAGAAGCGGTGAGCACTGTAGTCGACACAATGAACCGGGTACTCATTAAGAAAGGTAAGAATAAAAATCCTTATGAGTATTGGACCGGTAAGAAACTTGTGGTTAGCTACTTTGGAGTTTTTGGTAGCAAATTTTACATCAAGAGGAGTGAACACCAGAGCAAATTTGATGTGAAATGTGATGAGGGAATATTCCTAGGGTATTCCACCAAGAGCAAAGTTCTCAAGTGTTTCAATAATAGGACTCAGAGAATTATGGAAAGCATCAATGTAAGAGTTGATGAAACCTTTGAGAAATTTGAGGAAACTAACAATGAGCAAGTGGTAAATGAACTAGTTGTAACCTTTTGGGAACCGGTTTCCAGTCAACCAAGTACTAGTAACAATATTCCTACACTGGTAGATGTAGATGCTGATACTGATGGAGATGAGGATGAAGAAGAAAAGAAAGAGGAATCTATGAAGAGCATTCCTCGGTATGTCAAGATGAATCATGATCCTAAGCAGATCATAGGAGATAAGGATGCAGGAATCCTTACAAGAAGAAAGGTCAGAGAAAAATCATGTATGATCTCTGAATTTGAGCCTAAATCATTCAAAGAGGCACATAAAGATGAAGACTGGTTCAAGGCAATGGAAGAGGAACTTGACCAGATAGAGAGAAATGGTACATGGTCTTTGGTACCCAGACCAGAGCATAAAAATGTCATCGGTACCAAATGGGTTTTCAGAAATAAGCTCAATGAGGATGGCACAATGATTAGAAACAAAGCCAGGCTAGTGTGTAAAGGATATGCCCAAGAAGAAGGAGAAGACTATGGAGAAACCTTTTCTCCTATAGCCAGAGTGGAAGGAGTTTGTATGCTTCTTGCATATGCAGCTTTTAAAGGATTCAAAGTATATCAAATGGATGTAAAATCTGCATTCCTAAATGGTGTACTTGAAGAGGAGGTGTATATAGAGCAACCAAATGGGTAGGCTACATAAAGCCTTATATGGTCTAAAGAAGACACCTAGAGAATGGTATGAACGCCTGCACTCGCATCTTGTGAAGGTTGGATTTGAGAGAACAAGCGAAGATAGCAATATCTACTTGAAATTTGAAGGAGATCAGATCCTGATTTGTGAGGTATTTGTTGATGACATTATCTTTGGTGGAGATGAAAAGATGAGTCATGAGTTTGCAGATGAGATGAAGAAAGAGTTTGAGATGTCACTCATAGGGGAGATTAAGTTCTTCATTGGACTGCAAATTCAGCAGATGAAAGATGGAATCTTTATCACTCAGTCCAAGTATGTCAAAAAGGTGTTGAAGATATTTGGCATGGAAGATAGCAAACTGGTTGGTACACCGATGGTGATAGGTTATAAACTATCCAAAGAGGATGACTCAACATTGGTTAATGAGAAGGAATATCGATCAATGATTGGTAAGTTGCATTATGTAGTGCATAGTAGACCAGATATTGCACATGCAGTTGGCATTACTAGAAGGTTCTAGAATAGTCCAAGAGAATCCCACTCAGTTGCAGTCAAGCGGATTCTTAGGGATCTAAAGGGAACTATTGACTATGGATTGTGGTATCCATATAGCAAGGATTTTTACTTGAAAGTATTCACAGATTGTTGGCATTTTTGATGTTTATGTTGTGATTGTCATTGATGGACACACACTTGCATTGAGATCTCCTTTATATGTATGAGTTAGAGCACAACCGGTATTTGTTCCAATCGGCATGTTGTATTATAGTCTTTAGACTATTGGTGTTTTGGAGAATGTGTTTCCCAGTCTGAAGTGGCATGTTGACCCCAAGCAGTTCGTGGATCCCAAGCGGTACGAGGGATTAAAGCAACATAACACATTTTTACTAGTCTTCATTTTTGTCAAATCGGTAATACTTTGTGATGAGTTACCATCCATTGATTGTTTGATGGTGCTGACACCTAAATGGTGCTTTTTGTGTCGTGGTACCAAGTATGTCTAGGTTCATTGAACCTAGGAAATTGTTATGTAATCCTATTGGACTAACATGAAATTAGATTCCTTTATAAGGACATCATGTCTAGGGTTGTAGGTTGTTGATGTGGTTGTAGCAAAAGTTTATGTTGTTGCTAGGGTTTAAGGTGGTTGAGGAGTTG
This sequence comes from Cryptomeria japonica, assembly GCF_030272615.1. NCBI lineage: Eukaryota > Viridiplantae > Streptophyta > Pinopsida > Cupressales > Cupressaceae > Cryptomeria > Cryptomeria japonica. The sequence continues at coordinate 771,662,032 of NC_081409.1, read as the reverse complement.
GAGAGAATATGAATGTGTAGAAGACTGAAGTAATGCTAGAGTGCATTAGGAATGTGCTATCAAGGATCTAATCAGGCAGTCTATGCTACTAGCTAGATCAAACACTTGTTGATTACTCACATCTTTGACAAGTCTATTGCCCTTAACCGGGTAGGCCCAAAAGCCTTTTGTAAATCCTCTAACAAGGTGGTTCACATCTATGGATCTAAAATCCTCTAGCAAGGTAGTCTTTAATCGGACTTATCTCCTAACAGAGATTGAGATTCCTAACAGGATCTGTTCTGGTAAAGAACATTGTAAGACCTTAACCGGTCAGGTTCCTATTCTGTAGATAGTTACTTGTGAGTTCCATCTCACCATGGTTTTTCCCATTTGAGTTTCCATGCCAAAATCTCTTGTGTTATGGTGTTTTTTCTTTTGTGGGTGAATGCATTATTAGCTATTTGGTTTGCATGTGTGTTAACCGGTTTGTCTGCTAAACTGTTATACCGGTTTACTATTAGTCTTGCAAAGTGTTTAAGTGCAGAGATTTTTGGCATACTAATTAACCCCCCCCTCTTAGTATTCATCAATTGGTATTAGAGCCTACCTTTCTATAAGTTTAACCACTTGGAAAGAGATATGGGGGAATACTCTATGCCCATACTTGTTTCATACATAACAGTTACCAAGCGCCAACCAGATGGAGAGAAACTGCGAAGAAGATTCAAATCCAAACTACAAACGGTCAAGTGGAGAACACAAAGCGGTGATTCAACAATCGATGGAGTGTGAAGTGAAGGAGAATCTGCAAGCCCTAAATTCACATGTTTCAAAAGGTATTTCTCGAGTTCTTAAAATTTCTATCATGGCTTATGCATCTCATACCAATTCTAGTGCATCTATCGAGTCTGCAAGTTTTATTCAACAAAAGTCTAAGTATAATGCCCTATCACAAGTTACGACTGGTGTGATAGTAGAAGAGGGAATTTTTGACTACATAGATTGCAAGATTGAAGACCTAGGGTCTCTAGCTATCCACTCCTAGTTAGGTTTATTTTGTGGAAAGAATAAGAAGATCAAACCGAAGTATAATATTTTGGAGAAGAAGAAGCTCCATAATGTTGTTTACTTCCTAGATGATTTCACAGAGGATCATATAAGGATCATTCTGAGCAGATTCCATGGCGACAAGATGTACTTGGAGAGAACACATGATATCACACCACAGGTAATTCATGCAGTCACCAGTTTCTACAACACAGGAGAAGTGCCAGCCCTAAGGACGGTAAGCAAAACTGAAATGTCCAAGCTCACCAGTTTAGTGAGCGACTCACGAGGCATGACAGTCAATTCTATCAAGGATGATCTGGTTAAGTATGCTTGCATGGTGATAGGCTACCAGACATTCTTTGCTAGTGGAATTAACTCTGTATCTATTGTAGTGGTGAATGCCACTTACCGGATGATAAAGGAGGATGCATCATTTGACCTGTGCACTGGTATGCAGAGACAACTCCTGTTGAACCTGAAGTCGATCAAACAGGATAATGCACTAAGGTTCAAGTTTGGACAACTACTGGTTGGGTTGTTCTTCTATTTCCAAGGTTACTTTCTAGGAGTAGGAGATGTCCAGTGGTCTACTCACCAACTGGTGACCAAGCAAATCAAGGAAAGCATTCAAGCAATTTGAACCGGTTACCCTAATGTTTTGAACAATTATTTTGATGAGTTCAGATGGAAAATGAGCCAAAGAATGAGGATATCGGGTGACATCGTCAAGAAATATGAAGACGATATCTGTTTCATCATCCAAGTGGATAAATGCATAATGGAGGCCATTGAGCCCAGATAGGAAGAAGTGGAGCCAATGGGCTATGAGGTGATGTACGATATACTGGAAGGGTATGCCTCTACCCTTATTGCCTCACCTCTTGATCCTAAGGCAAAGAGGACTGGAACCTATCTAGAAAGGGTTACACCAGTTGAGGAAACCTCTACAAAGAAAGGAAAAGAACCTGCAGTGAAGAAGGCAAAGGCAGTGCCTGCAGCATCAGCACCTGTTACTACTGCAACTCCAAAAGTGACCAAGTGGTCACTAGCCAAGAAGAAACCGGAAGCAACACCAACTAAAGTCTTTGAGAGGAAAAGGAAGACAAAAAGCAATACACAGGACTCAGAGGAAACTGTGTCTAAGGAGCAGCCCAAGAAGGCGAGACAAACAAGAAAGAAGACAAAGAATGAACCGACATCATCTGCACTGATAAATATTGATATCTCCTCCTATAAACCTTTGACACATTGTCAAAGAACAATAAAGAATATTAGGAGAAAATTGCTACATGATTTAATTGAGTATTTTGATGACTTTAATGATGATGAAAAGGAAGCGGTTGAAAAGGAAATAATTCAGTATTTATGTGTCAATGATCGGTCACCTTCAGAAATTAGATCTGAAACACCGGATTCTTTGTATAAGTCCTTAGACAATAAATGGCGCATTGCCATAGAGCAGGAACAAGAAATGAGAGAAAAAGTTTTTGCTGAACATTTTCCTAATGTATCAAATTCGGAACTGTTCAATGTCATGAACAAATACAAAGGTCTTTTCTTCATGAGAAGAAGAAGACTCCTGTTACTGGAAGGGAAGGGTAAGGAAGTGCTCAAGGATACTCACACTTATGCTCTAGAAGCTCTGAAGATGCATCGAGTGGTTGAAGCTAACTAGCAAGCTGAGAAAGAATCAGTTATAACAAAACTGAATGAAGCATTTGATGGTGAAGGAAAACTGGTTGATGAACCAGTCGACACTATTGATGTTGATGCCTTGGATGTAGAAGATATTACTTAGGAAACACCATCTAAGGCAACAAGATAGGAGCAATAGGCTGAACAGGTTGATAAGCAAGCCGAGGACAGACAGGAAGCGGCAAATGAAGAGGCCAAGCAGAGGGAAAAGGATGAAGAAGAGAAGAAGAAAAAGGTTGAAGAAGAGAAGAAGAAAAATGATGAAGAAGAGAAGAAGAAAAAGGATGAAGAAGAGAAGAAGTAGAAGAAAGATGAAGAGGAGAAGAAGGAGAAGGATGATGAAGAGAAAAAGAAGCAAGAAGATGAAAAGAAAAAGAAAGAAGAGGAAGACAAGGAAGAGGAGAAGAGGAAGGAAGTAGAGAAGAAGAAGAAGTAAGAGGAAGAAAAAGAAGAGGAGAAGAGGAGAGAAGCAGAGAAAAGGAAGAAGGAAGAGGAGGACAAAGAAGAGGAGAAAAGGAAAGAAGCAGAGAAGAAAAAAGTAGAGGAGGATAAGGAAGCAGAGAAGAGGAGAGAAGCAGAGAAGAAGAAAATGGAAGAGGACAAGGAAGGAGAAGTGGAGAAGAGCACCCAAATGGAGACTCCGAAGGCAACCGGGAGTCAAGCCAAACCAGCTGATCTCACCAGTCCTATCGATCTCCAGTCTGCAAGTGAAATGGAGCTAATATAGAGCATCAAGGTTGCTCAAGAGCGCCTTTAAATTGTTCGAAGGAAGAAGGAGCAGGATGTAATTCAAGCGGCTGTGGACACTCTTACCGGTTTTATACCCAGTACAAATCTTCCCAACACTGATTCATCACTATCTAAACTTAAGCTCCTATGCACATTAGTGAATGATCAGGTGTAGAGCCTAGAAGAGGCAGCAGAGGCAAATGTCAAGAAGGAGCATCAAAAAGCTCTTAATATAGCTTTGGTGAAGAAGTTGAATGAGCTCCGATCTGAACCAAAGAAAGAACAAAAGGATATAAGGGATGCTCTAGATGAGGGGAATCTGCTACTCAGCAAGATCTGCCAACCCCATCTGCTCTATGAAGATGTGCTAGCTTAGAAGAAAAAGCTTCAAATAGACTTGTAGTCCTACATGAGCACATTCAAGCCACCTTATGATTCCTTTACAACTTATGGGCAAACTGTTCACTGGTTTCACATCCATTCAGTAAAAATGGAGCAAGAGATCAGCACTCGGTCTAGAGATTTGCAGGAGCTACAACTGGTTCTACTTCCACGATTGCAAATTCTTCATAAGTGCTATCTAAACCTGGATGCCTTAACAGTGACATAGGAGATGAGCATAATTGATGCCATGGAAGAACAGGTCTCCCAAATGCAGACAGAAAAAGTAGCCACCTCCCTACTTGAGTCCTAGTCTTTGTCGATCAAACAATTCTTGCAGGACTTTAAATCTGTTTTTGACAAGTATTATTCCTTATTGTCATAAACTTTTATTATTTTAATATCAAATGAAAACCGGGTTGTTCAGCTGTACTTTGTCATTGTTGGCAAAGGGGGAGAAGAATTCTATTTGGGAGAAGTATCTGGTAATCAAAATTTTGATATATGCTTTGAATATCTCAATGATTATGCTCTATATGCAAAAGTGTTATACATTGTATTGTTATCGGGATAGTGTATATGCTTAGGGGGAGCAATTTTGCTAATGGCATGATTTTGTTGTAAAACACTTAGATGTCAAAATTTTATTTTCCTAAGTGTTGCCATCAATGCCAAAGGGGGAGATTGTTGGCATTTTTTATGTTTATGTTGTGATTGTCACTGATGGACACACACTTATACTAAGATCTCCTTTATATGTATGAGTTAGAGCACAACTAGTATTTGTTCCAACCGGTATGTTGTATTATAGTCTTTAGACTATTGGTGTTTTGCAAAATGTGTTTCCCGGTTTGAAGCGGCATGTTGACCCCAAGCGGTACGAGGGATTAAAGTGGCATAACACATTTTTACCAGTCTTCATTTCTGTCAAACTGACAACTGACATTTTATATGAACTGGCAATACTCCGTGATGAGTTACCAACCAACATTTTGTGATGAGTTACTGTGAGATTTTGCCAAGATCAAGGGCACAATGAAAAGTATTAAAATAGAGACAAAAGAATGACAATAACATACTGTATTCTCATCAATATGAAAATGATCAACTGGATTCACCAATATAATGAATATAGGCTTTCTTATATAGGCAAGGCCATATGGATGTATGAGCACACAATCATGACATGTGGCTCAATGAGAAACAAAGGTAGGTAAGAAATACTAGGGGTAGGTAGGACAAATAATATAATATTCCACAAGAGGTGGATGACCCACCGAATGTGGAGTGTAACAGCAAAATAAGACTACAAAAGGTGGAATTTCTCCTACAAGCTCTATCCTTATGTGCACACTTCCCTAAGTGTCTCAAATCCAAACTATGAAGAGATGCATTATCCTAAGTTAACTTAAGTAAAATGTAATAATATCCATAATGCATATTTATTTACACCAACACCCCCCCTAAGTGCAACTTAGGGGAATGAAGACTCAAGTCAACAATGCAAGATGGGTCCCAGCTACTAGGCCATGATATGTACCCATGTACAATATGTGAATGCAAGCAAAACTATGCAAAGCAATCTCTCACAAACAGAGAAAGGGAGAAAACCCAGTGGGAAAAAACTCCCCCCCAAAAGAGAGATGAAAGTACAAAAGACTCTCAAAGAAGAAGGACAAAACCTCAAAGAGGAAAAAGTCCCCCCATAAGAGAGGAAAGAGAAGTCAACTAACCCCCCCTAATGACACATCCTGCACCCCCAAGAGAGAGCGCAACTGCTGGAACTTACTCTCAGTGAAAGGTTTGGTGAATATGTTAGCAATGTGCTCCATTGTAGGACAATATTCCAAATCAATGACCTACTCCTAAATGAGCTCCTAGATATAGTGCATATGAATCTTGATGTGTTTGATTCACTGGTGCTGGACTAGGTTCTTCAAGATTGCAATAGCACTTTGATTGTCGCAATGTAGAATTGTCGGCCGTGGAGTGGTGAACCCAAACTCTATGAGAATCGGCTAAAGCCAAATGGTCTTAGTCACTGCATTAATAGCTCCTTGATACTCAGCCTCAGTCAAAAAGAGAGCAATAGCATGTTGCTTCTTGCTCTGCCAACAAATGGGGCCTGAACCAAGGTGAAAACTGTAACTGGAAGTAGACTTATGATCATCAAGATCGCCAGCCCAATCGGAGTCTATGTAACCAACCAAGTGAAGTCTTGTGCCTGCTGCATAGTGAATCCCATAGTGATGTGTACCCTGGATGTAATAAAGGATGCGTTTGGTGGCTTTCCACTGAAGCTCATGTGGTTCCTGCATGAAGTGGGAAACCATGCCAACTGCAAATGAAATATCAGGGCATGTATGGGTCAAGTAGATGAGACTACCCACAAGCTGACGATACAAAGTGGCATCAATTGGTGGAGAAGAATGTTGAGCCTCAAGGTTGACTTTGGAAAGAAAGATAGTCGGTGCAGGCTTACAATCAGCCATATGAAAGCATGCAAGTAGATCAAGAGCATACTTGGGCTACGATAGTATAATCTTGGAAGGTGATTGTGAAATCTCTATCCCGAGAAAGTAGTGCAAAAGACCCAAGTCAGTCATAGCAAATCTATCATGCAAAGCAGATTTGACCCTGCTAATGATGGATGCGGTACTCCTTGTAATGATCAAATCATCAACATAGAGCACAAGTATCAAGTGAGAGTCATCCTATCACAAAATGTAGACAGTCGGATCAGAATGACACCTGGTGAACCCTGCGGAGAGAAGAAAGGAATCCATCTTGGCGTACCAAGCCCTGGGGGCCTGCTTAAGGCCATAGAGAGATTTCCTTAGTTTGCAAACCAAGGAAGTATGCTAGATGAAACCCTGTGGATGCTCCATATAAATCTCCTCATCAATATCACCATGAAGAAAAGAACTCTTCACATCCATATGATGTACAACCCAACCATGAGCTGTAGCAATAGCAAGTGTCAAGCAAATGGAGTTCATCTTGGCTATGAGCGCAAAGGTCTCAGTATAGTCAACACCTACAACCTGAGAGAAACCTTTCACAATAAGCCAAGCCTTATACTTATCCACACTACCATCCACAACACACTTGGTCTGATAGATCCACTTACATCGAACCATCTTTCTCCCCTTAGGGAGATGGACTAAATCCCATGTGTTGTTCCTCATCAAGGAACTATATACTTCCTCCATAGCTTGATCCCACTTAGGAACCCCTGATGCTTCCCGAAATGTTTGTGGATCAGAAGCAGTAGCAATGAATGCTTGTGGAAGATCCTAATGTTGTGATCGAGTCCTTTGTGTATCTAAAGGATCCCCAACAAGTGAACCCATGGACTCAAGTGTCTGTCGAGCCCAACGAGGTCTAGGTGGAGGTGGAGAATGAGGCTCCTCAACTGCAAGTGGACCCTACGGAGGTGTAACCCTGCGAGTCAGAGTTGAAGGAGTCTCATCATCTGAATCACTAGCATCACTATCCACAATGGAGGAAGGTGGAGGAGGTAGAGAGGCTAAGCTAGGAGAGCTTTCCTCAAAGTGAACACTCCTCTCAATGAACACCTCATGTGTCTCAAGATCCATCAATATATATGCCTTAACACCCTTAGGATATCCAACAAATATGTAAGGCTGACTCTGAGGTTCCAATGCCTTGCGTTTCTGTGGAGGTATGTGAGCCCATGTTGGACACCCAAAGACTCTGAAATGTCTTGCAATCAGTTTCCTACCAGGCCAAGCCTCAAAAGGAGTAATACCTTGCAAAGCTTTGTGAGGAACCCAATTCTGGATGTGTGTGGCACAACTGATAGCCTCTTCCCAAAAGGCGGGATCAAGAGAACGTGCATGTATCATACAGCTAGCCATTTCTTTGAGAGTTCTATTCTTGCTTTCTGTAACTCCATTCTACTATGGAGTGTATGCGATAGAATGCTGAAGAACAATCCCCTCAAATGTACAAAAATCCTCAAGTCTTTTGTTCGTATATTCCCTTCCATTATCCATGCGAAGAATCTTCACCACTTTCCTGGATTGCTTCTCCACATGAGTCTTGAAGTCCTAAAATCTGTCAAATACTTCACTCTTATGAATAAGAAAGTAGACCCAAGTGAAGCGGGAGTAGTCATCAATGAAGGTGAGAACATAGCAGGCCTTACTAAATGAAGGTGCTAGAAATGGACCTACTACATCACTGTGAACAAGTTGAAGAACTTCCAAAGCTCTCCAAGCTTTCCCTTTATAAAACTTTTCCTCGGGATGCTTGCCCATGGAACAACCTGAACATACACCCTCTAAAAAACTGATTCGAGGTAGACCTATGACCATGTCTTTAGTGCTAAGCTGCTGAAGATAGTAGAAGTTGAGGTGACCAAACTGCTCATGCCATAGCTTACTTTCTGAATTTGAATGAGTAAGCAAGGCCCTAGAAGGTGAACTTGGCACAAAGTGGGAGAATGAATAAAGCCTTGAGTTATCATTGACTTGTCCCACTACTACCAAGCCATCATCATCAAGTTCCTTTACCACAACTGAATCTGGTGTAAACTCAACCTTTTTCCCATTCCCATAGTGAGTGATTTGGTAGATAGAGAGAAGGTTGGTAGACAAGTTAGGAGCATAGAGAACATTCTCAAATGTTCCATCATCCATGTTAGCTAAACCTTTCCCTTCAACCTCTACTTGTGTATCATTACCTATGTAAATGTGAGGTACCTTAGATGGCTCCAATGAAGAAAATTGCTCCTTTGTAGAACCCATGTGATATGAGGCACCTGAGTCAACTATCCACTGCTGTGAAGAACTTGTTGTAGCCACAAATGCTTGCCCTTTTCCCTTAGACTATGAGGAAGAGGAAGGAGATGAATCCTTCTTTGTGTAGGTGGATGGCAAGTTGATGTTATTTTTCTTAAGAAGATTAGTTAACTCATCAACTTGCTTTGTGTGGCATCAATGCTCATCATGACCATACTTCTTGCAATATGCACAAGTTGGCTTATCCTTCTTAGGTGGTGTCCCCTTCTTGGAAGAGGATGAAAAATTGCCTTGTGATGGAGAGGATGATTGTCCTTTTTCCTGCTGTGGCTATGACTTAGATTGCTTCTTCTTCTTGTTGGTCTCTTTGCCTTGACTTCCTTGATCCCCTTGATTAGCCACCAAAGACTTGAGAAGACCCATGTTCAACAACTTAGATTGTTCCAATATCAACATTTATGTGAAAGCATCAAATGAAGGCATAACACAGGAGCTCTCCACTATCAAACAATGAGTTTGGAAGCTAGACACAAATGCTGCATATTCTGGTGCAAGCTTGTCCAACAAGTTGAATATCAACTGAGCATCCTTTTTGTCAATTCCACAATCCTTAAGCTTTTCTCTTAGATCATTTGCTTTGGTGACATAATCTTGGATTGTATCAAAACTCTTGGGATCCAAGTTGGTGAGCTCATTGTCAATCTTATAAGCTTTGATTTCATCAACTTGACCATACAATTTCTGAAACATATCCCAAGCATCTTTGATTGTAGTACACTTTTCAATATGAAAGATGAGGTCATCTGATACATACTTGCACAAAGTTCCAAGAGCCATGCAATTCTTAGTGAGCCATTCTAATTGAGCATTAGGATCAACCTTAGGATTAGGTAGCGCTGCTATTATTCCATCTATGTAATGCGTGAGACCTTTTTCCATTAATTTGCTCCATAATTTAATTTTCCATGATGCACAATTATGTGGAGTTAAAGGTGGAAATTTATGAGGACTCATTGCAACAAAAATGAAAGAGCACAAGGAAAGAGAGGCACAATCACACAAGACACCCCCCAAAAGTGATGATTTGGCACTTTATACTTAGTGCATGTACAATGGGCCACTTGCAAAAACTGGCAAAGTGGACTTCTGATTTCAATTTACAACTACCTCAATAAGGTCAAAAGAGACTCAAACTAATAATGAAAGAGATCTAAACTAAGATCGAAGCAATTTACAAGTACCAAATAGGCCAAATAAGACCAATATCTGAAAGTACAATTTCTACTTAAAATCTCTGAAATCTGATCATAGATTATGAAAGTAGATAAAAAACATGCACTTTAAAAAAAGGACACCTGAAAAGGAGGTCGTATGAGCTCAAATGAGGCCTTTGAAGTTGCAGAATTGAGGATTGGATAGGTACAGATGAGAGAATAACCAAAACTAGAAAATAACCACACCACTGCAAAGAGCATGAAAAATTAGCCCAAATAAAAAAAAATTGCACCCAAAAAGGAGCAAAATTGAGCAAGTTATGGGCCTCCAAAGTTGACCCAAAAATCCAAACTGCTCAATGGAGAGGGGTCTAAAAATTTCCAAAGAAAATGCTGACTAGGTGTTGATTGGGCATTGACTAGGTGCTACTGATTAGGCATTGACTGTGCATTGCTGACTGGGCAGAAGCGTACCGCCCAAATTGGGCTAAAAATTTCCTCCACACCCAAAAATCGATTTTCGCTAAAATAGGTTGAATTTATACTGGATTTTTATGGAAACGGCCTCCTGGACGCAATGGTGAGGTTGAAAATGCTCTAATATGCCTCTGAAAAATGCAGTCCCTCAGATTCAAAAATAGAAGCCTTCCACGATGTCTCCAAAAACCAATCAATGAAGCCCTAATGGCTCTGATACCATGTGATATTTTGCCAAGATCAAGGGAATAATGAAAAGTACAAAAATAGAGACAAAAGAATGACAAGAACATACTATATTCTCATCAATATGAAAATGATCAATTGGATTCACCAATACAATGAATATAGGCTTGCTTATATAGGCAAGGCCATATGGATGTACGAGCACACAATCATGACATGTGGCTCAATGAGAAACAAAGGTAGGTAAGAAATACTAGGGGTAGGAGAAATAATATAATTTTCCACAAGAGGTGGATGACCCACCGAATGTGGAGTGTAACAGCAAAATAAGACCACAAAAGGTAGAATTTCTCCTACAAGCTCTATCCCTATGTGCACACTTCCCTAAGTGTCTCAAATCCAAACTATGAAGAGATGCATTATCCTAAGTTAACTTAAGTAAAGTGTAATAATATCCATAATGAATATTTATTTACACCAACAGTTACCATCCATCGATTGTTTGACGGTGCCGACACTTAAATGGTGCTTTTTGTGTCATGGTGCCAAGTACGTCCAGGTTCATTGAACCTAGGAAATTGTTATGTAATCCTATTGGACCGACATGAAATTAGATTCCTTTATAAGGACATCATGTCTAGGGTTTTAGGTTGTTGATGTGGTTGTAGCAAAAGTTTATGTTGTTGCTAGGGTTTAAGGTGGTTGAGGAGTTGGAGAGAATATGAATGTGTAGAAAATTGAAGTAATGCTGGAGTGCATTAGGAACAAGCTATCAAGGATCTAATCGAGCAGTCTATGCTACTAGCTGGATCAAACACTTGTTGATTACTCACATCTTTGACAAGTTTGTAGCCCTTAACCGGGTAGGCCCAAAAGCCTTTTGTAAATCCTCTAAAAAGGTGGTTCACATCTGTGGATCTAAAATCCTCTAACAAGGTAGTCTTTAATTGGACTTATCTCCTAATAGAGATTGAGATTCCTAATAGGATCTATTCTGGTAACGAACATTGTAAGACCTTAATCGGTCTGGTTCATATTCTGCAGACAGTTACTTGTGAGTTCCATCTCACCGTGGTTTTTCCCATTTGGGTTTCCACGTCAAAATCTCTTGGGTTATGGTGTTTTTTCTTCTATGGGTGAATGCATTATTAGCTATTTGGTTTGCATGTGTGTTAACCGGTTTGTCTGCTAAACTGTTATACCAGTTTACTATTAGTCTAGCAAAGTGTTTAAGTGGAGAGATTTTTGGCATACTAATTCACCCCCCCTCTTAGTATTCATCAGCTGATTGGGTAGGTAATGTGTATGACCAAAAGAGCACAACTAGTGGTGCATTCTTTCTCAGTGGTAGACTGGTCTCATGGATGAGTAAGAAGTAGAGTTGTATCTCTCAATCTACAGTGGAAGCAGAGTATGTTGCAGCTTTCATGAATTGTATTCAGACAATTTGGATGAAGCATGTATTAAATGGCTTCAAAGTTCCTATATCTGAACCAGTAAGTATATTTTGTGACAACACTAGTGCAATTAACATCTCCAAGAATCTGATTTTACATTCTAGAACCAAGCACTTTGAGCTTAAGTATCATTTCTTGAGGGAAAAGATTCAAAACAAAGAGATTGCACTGGAACATGTTTCCAGTAAGGAGCAGTTAGCAGACATATTCACCAAGCCTCTCCCAAAGGGTACATTTATATACTTAAGAGGTGAATTAGGGGTGCTTCTCCTTCAGGAAGTAAACTAAAGGTATATGCTTCACATCAGTCAAGTATTGCATAGTCAAATTTTTCTTCAAGATTGATGTGTTGAAGGATGCTACTCCTCAAGGGGAGCAACATAATGGAACAGGGAAGCTTGTGCCTCCACTTTGACATTATTGTCAAAGGGGGAGAAAAAGTGAAGTAGAGAGATATCTTTGTATATTGCCATCAATGCCAAAGGGGGAGATTGTTGGCATTATGTGAACCGGTATGAGGACATGATGACATTGTATGTTGTCATTGATGTCAATATGTTGAAGAAGAGAGAACCGGTATAACATTGTAAACCAGTATATGTGCCACAATGAAGCGATATGTTTGTTCAAGGTAAACCGACATGTGGTTATGGGAACAGGTACATGGAAGCTTTGTATGACTACTAGTTGGTAGCCTCAACTTCAGGGTTTTTGGTTGAAGTGATTCAAGCCTATGTGACTCAATCGGTGACTTTGTGTGATGAGTTAGCATTGTAACGAAGAACAGATCGTGTTGTCATGACAACCTTGTGCGCATGAAGGATCTTGCATGAAGGAAATTGTTCCTATCTTCCTTGCGAATGTGCAAAGTCTGTAAACAGTGAATATGCAAGATGGGTTATCAGCTGCCATTAAAGCGATGGAGAACAAATGATGGAGAACGTCTTGAGATTGGTTCAAGACTGTTGCATTTAATGCAATGTGCTCAATGGTCAGGATTGAACCGTTTGAATTGCTTAACCTAATAGGTTTAGGGTTTAGGCTACCGACCTATCTATTTCCTATAAGGTCGATGTCATGTTTCTTTTTGAGGTTGTTGGCAAAAGTTGTGTGTGTGTATCCAAGTGAAGGGATACGTGATTCTTGCCAGACCTGAGGAGAGAAGTGATACCTTCAGAGTGTAAGTCCAGAAGGTGAAGAGGAGCTAAAGCGAATCTGCATTGGCATTGAGTGCTATTACCAGATCATTGTAATACCTGTTGATCTCTAACCACTTCAACAGTTGGGAAATCCCTTAACAGGGTAGCTTTAACCGGCTTACTATAAATCCTTTAACAGGGTGACTCAAAACCATTGAGTTCTTGAAATCTTGTAACAAGGTAACCTTTAACAGGGTTTAACCCTTAACCGAGTATTTTAGCCATCCCTTAACTGGGTGATCCCTAACAAGACCGGTTCCTAACATAGCCTATTGTATCAGTCTTTAACCGAACAAGGCTCCTAACAGAGCGGACTTCTAAAGAGTTTAAAAATAGCTTGTGGGTATTCATCCCCACCGTGGTTTTTCCCAGTTGGGTTTCCATGTGAAAAATCTGTGTCATGTGTGGTGTTATTCATGTGATGGTCTAAGTGATGTGTGTTTGAAGGTAAATCATGTTGATCTAATTGTTTATATATCTTTGATGATAGATTACTTGTTCATGCACTAGGGTGAAATGGAAATGAAGTATTAGATTGCATGAAAAGATAAGTGTTAACCGGTTTATGCTTGTCTCAGCTATTCTGGGTTTTGCCAGTTGTACTTTATTTAAGACCGGTGTTACTGTTAGTCTACTAAAGTACAATGTTTGTTGACAAACCGGTTTAGGATTGTGTTTTTGTTTGTATTGATTCACCCCCCCCTCTCAGTACCAGTTTGGTACTATCCATTCATCATTGAGTTATCACAGTAAACCTCCTATCATATATTTGTACCTAGTCAGATTAACAGGTGTAGATTCATCCCTTAGTGATAATTTGTCATTTGTAATCATAGGTGTCCTTACCGGTTTGGAGTTTTCCATCCCAAATTTTTTTAGTAACTCCTTCAAGTACTTAGATTGACTTAAGAATATACCTTTATCAGTCTGTGAAATTTGCAATCCAAAAAAACAATTTTATCTCTCCAATCATAGACATTTCAAATTCTTGCTACATTTCAATAGAAAAGTCTTTACATAATCCATCTTCTCCTCCAAAGATTATATCATCAACAAAAACTTCTATAACCAAGATGTCATCATTAGTTGCTTTATAGTATAAATTGTTGTTAGCATTACCTTTAGAAAAACCAATCTTCAAAAGATATGTATCCAATCTAGCATACCAAGCTCTTGGAGCTTGCTTCAACCCATACAAAGCTTTCCTTAATCTACAAACCATATCTTTTTTGTCTGTTAAAGAAAATCCATCAGGTAGCTCAATGCAAATTTCTTCTTCAAGATCTCCATTTAGAAATGCACATTTAATATCCATTTGATACACTTTGTAGTTCTTGTGTGCTATAAAAGCCAAGAATAATCTGACTGCCTCAATTCTAGCTACCGGTGCAAAGGTTTCATTGTAATCAATTCCTTCTTTCTGTGAATATCCCCTACACACTAGTCTTTCTTTATTTCTGATTACCTTACCATCTTCATTGAGTTTGTTTCTGAATACCCATTTTGTTCCAATTACATTTTTGTCTTTAGGCCGGGGAACTAATGTCCATGTGTTATTCTTTTCAATTTGTTCTAATTCTTCTTCCATATGTTTAATCCAATGTTTATCTTCACATGCCTCATTAATTGATGTTGGTTCAATTTGAGAAATAAGAAATATGTCTTTGTTTGTTGTTGTTCCTTAATTATAGTGGAATTTTCAAATGATATTGCGATAAATGGATCTTCATTCTGTACCAGTGGGTTTAATGTAGGTTCATTTGCCAGTATCTCTGTTGTTGGTTTAGAGTCTATATACCTTGAAGTTCCTCTAAACTGTTCATCAATTTTCACATTTGTACTCTCAAAAATTTTCTGCAATCTCTTGTTAAAACATCTATATGCTTTTCTCTTAGATGAATAACCAAGAAATATTCCTTCATCACTTATAGGATCAAATTTTTCAATATACGCATCTCTTCTAATATAACTTTTACTTCCAAATATTCTGAAATATTTAAGAGTAGGAGCAATACCAAACCATAGTTCATGAGTGGTCTTACCAGTTTTACCTTTGATGTGAACTTTGTTGAATGTGTAGACTGTTGTGCTTACTGCCTCTCTCCAATATACATGTGGTAGATTTGCTTCTGATAAGATACTTCTAGCTACATCCAAGATAGTTCTATTTTTCCTTTCTACAGCTCCATTCTGTTGTGGTGTCCGAGGTGCTGATAATTGTCTTCTGATTCCATTTACTTCAAAAAATGTATTAAATTACTTATATGTAAATTCACCTCCTTGATCTGATCTCAGACATTTGATTTTCTTACCAGTTTCATTCTCTACCATTGCCTTGAATAGTTTGAATTTCCCAAGTGCTTCTGATTTTTCTCTGAGAAAAGTAACCCAACACATTATGGAATAGTCATCAATGATTAGCATGAAATATTTATCACCTTGTAAGCTTTTAGTTCTAGCTGGACCACATAAATCAGTATGAATTAAGTCAAGATCATTATTGGATTTTTTTGGAATACTTTTAAAATATGTTCTAACTTGTTTTCCAAATTGACATTCCTTACATACTGGATTGTGAGGTTTAACAATCTTAGGTAAATCTCTAATTGCTTTAGTTTTACTGATTTTCACAATGCAATCAAAATTTACATGATAGAGTCTCTTATGCCAAAGCCAACTTTCATCAATATGTGCAATCAAGCATGTCTTTTCATTGTTATTCAAATGACAGATATTACCTCTAGTTTGATTACCGGTTGCAATTTCCAAACTAGTTCTGTTCATAATTTTGCATTTCCCATTCTTGAATTGTAACTGAAATCCTTTTTCAACTAATTGACCAACAATCAAAAGATTATGCTTTAAACCTTCAACATAGTAGACATTATCAGTATTATGCTTACCATAAAGAGATATAGTACCTTTTCCTCTGATCAAACAAGCTTTATCATTTCCAAATCTTACTAAACCTCCATCATATTCCTGAAAAGTCAAGAATTTACTTTTATCACCAGTCATATGATGTGAACATCTTGAATCAATGATCCATTCATCCTTAAATTTAATTTTAGTTGCGAGGGCCTGCTCTACCGGTTGAACAGTAGGTGTCAGTTGATCTTCTGTTATAGCAACAAAGACCCATCCATTGTCTATTGGATCCTCATCAAAATCATTAGTGACTCCTCCATCAACAAGATAACAAGACTTGTCTTTATTCTTCTTAAATTTGTACCTCTGATATTCAGGGTTAGGCTTGTATGTTCTTCTAGCTTCTTCTCTCAATCTTGCATGTCTATTATGACATCTTGAAGCCATATGACCAATCTTATTATAGTTAAAACATTTAAAGGATGCTTTACCTTCATACTTACTTCCAACTGGACCTTTAGGCATTTTCCTTGCAAATAGTGCTTCAAGTTCTTCATTTTCTCTCCCGCTTTCTTCAAGTTCTCTTGCATAAAAGGATTTCCAGTCAGATTTGTCAAATGATGGTGCAGATGATGTTGATGCCTTAAAATCTAAATCTATCTTTATAGTAGCAAAAAGACCAAATTCCTCAATTTCAAAAGCTGAAAGTTTTCCAATCAATGTATCTCTAGTTATTGATGTATTAGGTATTGTTCTCAACTCATTTATATCAGCAACTTTCATTTTGCATGCCAGTGGCAATGTTCTTAAAACTTTTGAAACAATTTCATCTTCACTTAAGGTTCCTCCACAACATTTAATACCCAAAACAATTTCATTTACTCTTTCCATAAAAGTAGAAATCCTTTCATCTTCTTCCATTTTTGGATTTTCATACCTAACCCAGAAGCTTTCAAGTTTTGCAATTTTGACTGTGGAATCTCCTTCCTTCAATGTTTCCAAATGGTCCCAAATAGCTTTAGAAGTAGATCTATCTAATAATCCCATGATTTGTTGATTTGATAATGCGCTCAAGAGTGCTTCTCTTGCTTTGCAATCATTTTCTTCATCTTTTCCTAAGGTTGGTGGATTAAGCTGACCTGGAGTAGGAGTAGTATAGCCATTCTTTGTAACTTCCCAGATGTCCTTTCCAATGCAATTCAGATGTGTTTCCATCCTGATCTTCCATATGCCATAGTTGGTTCCATCAAGTTTAGGACTATCCTGTTAGGTCCTAGAGACAACTGAGAGGGGGGGGGAATCAATTGTCTAATAAATTCAAACCCAAAACAACTTAGCCAGCTTAATGCTTAATACCGATAAACTAATATAATATGTCGGTAGATAGTTTTAAGAGTTATTTGCAATACCGGTAAGGATTAATGCATGAAAAAAAAAGGACAAAGTCATCCACAACAAATAACACCAATATTTGTATGTGGAAAACCTGTAAGGGGAAAACCACAGTGGGAAACCTTACACATAATCAGATGATACTACTATAGATAGTAAGTGTACATAAATGGGGTCTACACATGCAGAAAGGGCGAGTGCCTAGAGCTCACTGCTTAATCACAAATGGGAGTCACACTGACTATAATTGGATGGTTAAATCCAATAAGAATGTACTACTCAAAATAACATCTTCATATGCTGGATTCAGTACTGGTGTAGTTCTGATTGTCTTCACAAAACCCTCCTTCAATCTTCAAATGATGTCTGCATGTATAGCTCTTCTTATTCTTGCATATACCTTCACACAATCCTTTTTTGCATTCCACACATGATCTTACAAATAAGATCTTACATTTATACCATAACCTAGGACCAATTTTAGTAGGTTGGCTCTACTAGATATTACAATAAAATTAATTTACATATAAATTAATACCCGATGCAATAATCGATTCAATATGTCAGCTTAATGCATTTACAACAATAATAAGTCATCTCCATAGAGTGCCATGCTGATCTGGAAAAGATAAACTTGCCAGTGTAACCTGAACCTATTTGCCGGTAACAATAAATATGCAAATGCTAATATACCAATAAACAAAACTCTAAGACAAAATGTCCACACTATGTCTTCAACATAACCAAGTGTTTTCCATATCATTCCAAGTGCTGGTGATCATTATATCTTGTCGGTGTACCAGATACCAGTGATTGTGAATGAGTCACTTGCTTGCTGGTGAATGTTGCTGATTCTCCAAAGTGCCAGAGTTGATAAGTGTTTAGTAGGTGTTGACATCAATGACAAAACCATACCAAAATACCAACAATCTCCCTCTTTGGCATTGATGGCAACACAAGATGGAAAAACCATCAAAGTACCAAAATAGAAATGCCAAATACCAGAAACCAACAATCTCCAAAAAGAGATCATGACCAGAAATCAAAATTTAGATACAAAGAGTAATAATCTTTTTCAAACAACAATCTCTCCCCCTGGGAGCAACATTTGTTTTCCTTGGGTTTTTTCATACCAATCTCTCCCCCTTTGACATCAAATGCCAAATTTCTTACCAAGCCAAGTTCATATACAAAATACCAATCAATTTAGTATACCAACTACTCCCCCTGAGAAGTAGCTTCCCATCAAAGTCAGAGTAAACGATTTCTCTATTAATTCTGTCGGTTGATGACAATCATCAACTTCCTAAGTCTCTATCGATGGGGGTATGACCCCAAGCTGGTCTTTGAGATATTCAAAAGTCTCCTTAGGCAGAGGTTTAGTAAAGATATCTACTATCTGCTCTTTAGTATTCACATAAACCAGTTTTATTTCCTTTGCTTCAACATTTTCCCTTAGAAAATTCAGTTTGATAGAAACATGTTTGGTTTTAGAATGTAATACTGGATTCTTAGATATATCAATTACTGCAATGTTATCACAATAGATAGTAATAGGGTCCTTGCATTTTACCTTTATGTCTTTCAACATTTTCTTAAGCCATAGTACCTGTGTACAGTTAGTTCTTGCTGCAACATATTTTGATTCTGCTATTGATAAAGATGTACAACTTTGTTTCTTCCTCAACCAAGAAACTAGTCTGTTTTCAAGAAAGAATGCTCCATCGGTGGTGCTTTTTCTATCATCCACATCTCCTACCCAATTTGCATCTGTGTATGCACATAATTCAAAGTTTTCATCTCTAGGATACCATAATCCAAGATTTATGGTGCCTTGTAAGTACCGGAAAATCCTTTTTACTACTGATTCATGATTTTCTCTAGGATTACTCTGAAATATTGAAACAATACATACTGCATTCATAATATCAGGTCTGGTTTGTGTCAAATACAATAAACCTCCTATCATAGATTTGTATCTAGTTGGATTAATAGGTGTAAGATTCATCCCTTAGGGATAATTTGTCATTTGTAGTCATAGGTGTGCTTACCAGTTTAGAGTTCTCCATCCCAAATTTCTTTAGTAACTCTTTTAAGTACTTGGACTAACTCAAGAATATACCTTTATCAGTCTATGAAATCTGCAATCCTAAAAAGAATTTTATTTCTCTAATTATAGACATTTCAAATTCTTGTTGCATCTCATTAGAAAAGTCTTTACATAATTCATCTTCTCCTCCAAATATTATATCATCAACAAATACTTCTATAACCAAGATGTCATCATTAGTCACTTTATAATATAAATTTTTGTCTACATTACCTTTAGAGAAACCAATCTTCAAAAGATACTTATCCAATCCTGCATACAAAGCTTTTCTTAACCTGCAAACCATATCTTTGTTATCTGTCAAAGAAAATCCATCAGGTTGTTCAATGTAAACTTCTTCAATAAGATCTCCATTAAAAAATGCACATTTAATATCCATTTGATATACTTTGTAGTTCTTATGTGCTGCAAAAGCCAAAAATAATCTGACTGCCTCAATTCTAGCTACCGGTGCAAAGGTTTCATTGTAATCAATTCCTTCTTTCTGAGAATATCCCTTACACACTAGTGTTGCTTTGTTTCTGATAACCGTACCATATTCATTAAGTTTGTTTCTGAATACCCATTTGGTTCCAATTACATTTTTATCTAATGTCCGAGTGTTATTCTTCTCAATTTGTTCTAATTCTTCTTCCATAGCTTTAATCCAAAATTTATCTTCACATGCCTCATTAAGAGATGATGGTTCAATTTGAGAAATAAGACATACCTCTTCATTTTCCAATCTTCCTCTTGTCATTACTCCTTTGTACTTGTTTCTAATTATCGGATCTTCAGAGTGATTCAATCATACATACCGAGGTGTCTTTGTTTGCTGTTGTTCCTCAGTTACAGTGGAATTTTCAGATGATACCGGGGTAACTGGATCTTCATTCTGTACCAGTGGATTCAGAGTAGGTCCATTTGTCAAGATCTTTGTTGTCGGCTCAGAGTATATACCTTGAAGTTCCTCTGTATTGTTCATCAATTTTTACATTTGTACTTTCAACAATTTTCTACAATCTTATTTTAAAACATCTATATGCCTTTCTCTTACATGAATAACTAAGAAATATTCCTTCATCACTTCTAGGATCAAATTTTCCAATATACTCATCTCTTCTAATATAACATTTACTTCCAAAAATTCTGAAATATTTAAGAGTAGGAGTAATACCAAACCATAGTTCATGAGGGGTCTTACCGGTTACACCTTTGATGTGAACTTTGTTGAATGCATAGACTATTGTACTGACTGTCTCTCTCCAATATACATGTGATAGGTTTGCTTCTAATAACATACTTCTTGCTACATCCAAGATAGTTTTGTTTTTCCTTTCAACAACTCCATTATGTTGTGGTGTTCAAGGTGCTGATAGCTGTCTTCTGATTCTATTTACTTCACAAAATATATTAAATTCCTTAGATGTAAATTCTCCTCCTTGATCTGATCTTAGACATTTGATTTTTTTACCAGTTTCATTTTCTACCATTACTTTGAACAATTTGAACTTTCCAAGTGCTTTTGATTTTTCTCTGAGAAAAGTAACCCAACACATTCTAGAATAGTCATCAATGATTAGCATGAAATACCTATCACCTCGTAAGCTTTTAGTTCTAGTTGGACCACATAAATTAGTATGAATTAAATCAAGAGCATTATTGGATTTTTCTGGAATACTTTTGAAACTAGCTCTAACTTGTTTTCCAAATTGACATTCCTTACATACTGTATTGTGAGGTTTGACAATTTTAGGTAAATCTCTAACAGCCTTAATAGTACTGATTTTCACCATGCAATCAAAGTTTACATGACAAAGTCTCTTATGCCATAGCCAACTTTCATTAACATGTGCAATTAAGCATGTCTTTTCATTATTATTCAAATGAAATATATTACCTCTAGTCTGATTACCAGTTGCAATTTCCAAACCAGTTCTATTCATGATTTTGCATATTCCATTTTTGAATTGTAACTAAAATATTTTTTCAACTAATTGACCAACACTCAAAAGATTATGCTTTAATCCTTCAACATATTAAACATTGTCAGTGTTATTCTTACCATCAAGAGATATTGTACCCTTACCTTTGATCAAACAATCTTTGTCATCTCCAAATCTCACTAAGCCTCCATTGTATTCTTGAAAGTTCAAGAATTTACCTTTGTCTCCTATCATATGATGTGAGCATCCTGAATCAATGATCCACTTATCCTTTACTTCAACTTTAGCTACCAAGGTCTGTTCTACCGGTTGAGTAGTAGGTGGTGGTTGATCTTCTGTTATAGCAACAAAAACCCATCCGTTGTCTGTCGGATCCTCATCAGAATCATCAGTCACTCCTTCATCAGTAATGTAACAAGATTTGTCTTTATTCTTCTTAAATCTATATCTATGATATTTAGGGTTAGGCTTGTATGTTCTTCTAGCTTCTTCTCTTAGTCTAGCATGTCTATTAGGGTATCTTGAAGCCATATGACCAATCTTATTGCAGTTAAAACATTTAAAGGGTGCTTTACCTTCATACTTACTTCCAACTGGACCTTTAGGCATTTTCCTTGCAAATAGTGCTTCAAGTTCTTCAAGTTCTCTTGCATAAAAGGCTTTCCAATCAGATTTGTCAAATGATGGTGTAGATGAGGTTGATGCTTTAAAGGCTAGACCTATCTTTATAGTAGCAACATGACCAAATTCTTCAATTTCAAAAGATAAAAGTTTTCCAATCAGTGTATCCCTAGTTACTGATGTATTAGGCATTGTTCTTAACTCATTTATAGAAGTGACTTTCATTTTATATGCCGGTGGCAATCCTCTTAAAACTTTTGAAACAATTTCATCCTCACTTAAGGTTCCTCCACAACATTTAATACCCAAAACAATCTCATTTACTCTTTCCATAAAAGCAGAAATCCTTTCATCTTCTTCCATTTTTAGATGTTCATACCTGACTCGGAAGCTTTCAAGTTTTGCAATTTTGACTATAGAATATCCTTCATTTAGTGTTTCCAAATGATCCCAAATAGCTTTAGTAGTAGACCTATCTGATAGTCCCATGATTTGTTGATCAGATAATGCGCTCAAAAGTGCTTCTCTTGCTTTGGAATCATTTTCTTCATCTTTAGTCAAGTTGGGTGGATTGGGCTGACTCTGAGTAGGAGTAGTATAGTCATTCTTTGTAACATCCTAGATGTCCTTTCCAATGCAATTTAAATGTGTCTCCATTTTGATCTTCCATATGCCATAGTTGGTTCCATCAAGTTTAGGACTGTCCTTCCTAAAATAGTTAGTAGACATTGGATCTCCTCAAGCTGTTAAACTTCTGCAAAAGAGGACTAGGCTCTGATACCAATTGTTAGGTCCCAAAGACAACTGAGAGGGGGGGGGGTGAATCAGTTGTCTAATAAATTCAAACCAAAAACAACTTAACAAGCTTAATGCTTAATACTAGTAAACCAATCTAATATGCCGGTAGACAGTTTTAATAGTTAATTGCAACACCGGTAAGGATTAATGCATGAAGAAAAAAGGACAAAGTCATCCATAACTCATAATACCAATATTTGTACCCGGAAATCCTATAAGGGGAAAAACCACGGTGGGAAACCTTACCCACAATTAGATGATACTACTACAGATAGTAAGTGTACATAAATGGGGTCTGCACATGTAGAAAGGCCAAGCGCCTAGAGCTCACTGGTCAATCACAAATGGGAGTCACACTGACTATAATTGGATGGTTAAATCCAATAAGAATGTACTGCTCAAAATAGCATCTTCATATGCTAGATTCAGTACTAGTGTAGTTCTGATTGTCTTCACAAAACCCTCCTTCAATCTTCAAATGATGTTTGCGTGTATAGCTCTTCTTATTCTCGCATATACCTTCACACAATCCCTTTTTTGCATTCCACACATGATCTTACAAATAAGATCTTACATTTATACCATAACCTAGGACCAATTTTAGTAGGTCGGCTCTATAAGATATTATAATAAAATTAATTTACATATCAATTAATACCCGATGCAATAATCAATTCAATATGTTAGCTTAATGCATTTACAATAACAATAAGTCATCTCCATAGCGTGCCATGCTGATTTGGAAAAGATAAACTTGTCGGTGTAACCTAGACCTATTTGTTGGTAACATCAAATATGCAAATGCTAATATACCAATAAACAAAACTCCAAGACAAAGTGTCCACATGATGTCTTTGACATAACCAAGTGTTTTCTATATCATTCCAACTGTCGATGATCATTATATCTTGTCGGTGTACTAGATACCGGTGACTATGCATGAGTCACTTGCTTGCCGGTGAATGTTGTTGATTCTCCAAAGTGTCAGAGTTGATAAGTGTTTAGTAGGTGTTGACATCAATGACAAAACCATACCAAAATACCAACATGTCCTTCCTGAAATAGTTAGTAGACATTGGAGCTAGTCAAGTTGTTAAACTTCTACAAAAAGTGGACTAAGCTCTGATACCAATTGTTAGGTCCTGGAGACAACTGAGATGGGGGGGTGTGAATCAATTGTCAAATAAATTTAAACCAAAAACAACTTATCCAAACTTAATGTCGGTAGACAGTTTATCAGTTAATTGTAGTACAAGTAAAGATTAATGCATAAAACAGAAAGACAATATCATCCACAACACATAACACCAATATTTGTACGTGGAAACCCTGCAAGGGGAAAAACCACGGTGGTAAACCTTACCCACAATTAGATGATACTACTGCAGATAGTATGTGTATACAATAGGGGGTCTGCACATGCAAAAAGGCCAAGCGCCTAGAGGTCATAGCTCAAACACAAATAGGAGTCACACTAACTACAATTGGGTGGTTAAATAAAATAATGATGTACCGCTCAAAATAACATCTTCATATGTTGGATTCAGTACCGATTCAGTTCTGATATGTCTTCACAAAACCTTCCTTCAACCTTCAAATGATGTTTGCGTGTATAGCTCTTCTTATTCTCACATATACCTTATTACAATCCTTTTCCAATTGCATATCAATCTTACATATATACCGGAGCCTAGGACCAAAATGTATAGGTCAGCTTTACAAAAGATATTACAATAAAATAATTTACATCTAAATCAATAACTAATGCAATATCTCATTCAACATGTCAGCTTAATGTATTTACAACAATGATAAATTGTCTCCATAGCATGTCGTGCTGATCTAGAATAGATAAGCCTACTGGTGCTTATCCTGGACCTATTTGTCGGTAACATCAAATATGCAAACACGAATATACCAATGAGTAAATCTCCAAGACAAAGTGTCCAAAAATTTTCTTCAACATAACCAAGTATTTTCCATGTCATTCCAAGTGTCGGTGAATAATATATCCTGCCGGTGTACCAAATATCGGTGACTATGCATAAGTCACTAGCTTGCCAGTGAACATTGTCAATTCTCCAAGTGCCAAAGTTGATAAGTGTTAATAGGTGTTGACATCAATGACAAAACCATATCAAAATATCCAAAATACCAACATAAAACATGGTATGACCCTTTATGACTCTATACAGTGTCCTTATGGGTCATATGATCCCTTATGACACCATATGGTGTCGTTAGGGGTCGTTATGGGTCATACGACCCTATGACACCATATGGTGTCGTTAGGGGTCATATGGTGTCCTAAGGGGTCATGGGACACTATATGACCCCTAAGGACAACATATGACCCCTTATGACACCATATTGGGTCGCTATGGGTCCTATAGTGTGCTAAGGGGTTATATTGTGTCCTACAACCCCTTAGGATGCCATATGACCCCTTAAGACACCAAAATGTGTTATTATGGGTCATATTGTGTCCTAAGGGGTCATATTTTTTCATATGACCCCTTTAAGACACCATACGATCCCTTAGGACATAATATGACCCTTTACAACTCTATATGGTGTCATTATGGGTTATAGGACCCATTATGACAACATATGGTATCGATAGGGCTCATATGGTGTCGTAAGGGATCATGGGTGACCATATGACCCCTAAGGACAACATATGACCCCTTATGACACTATATTGGGTCATGATGGGTCCTATAGTGTTGTAAGGGGTGATATTGTCTCCTACGACCCCTTAGGATACCATATGACCCCTTAAGACACCAAATTGTATCGTTATGGGTCATATGGTGTCCTATGGGGTCATGGGACACCATATGACCTCTAAGGACAACATACGACCCCTTATGACACCATATTTGGTTGTTATGGGTCCTATGGTGTCCTAAGGGGTCATATTTTGTCCTACGACCCCTTAGTACACCATATGACACCTTAAGACACCAAATTGTGTCATTATGGGTCATATTGTGTCCTAAGGGGTCATATTGTGTCATATGACCCCTTTAAGACACCATATCTCTGCTAATCTCCCTCTCTCTCCCCTCTCCCCTTATATTTCTCTCTCTCCCCCTACCCCCTCCCCCCTCTCCCCTAATCTCTCTCTCCCCTCTCTCTCTCTCCTCTCTCCCCTAATCTCTCTCTCTCCCCTCTTCCCTAATATTTCTCTCTCCCCCTACCCGCTCCCCCCTCTCCCCTAATCTCTCTCTCTCCTTCTCCCCCCTCCCCCCTCTCTCCCCTAATCTCTCTCTCCCCTCTCCCTAATCTTTCTCTCTTCCCCTACCCCCTCCCCTCCTCTCCCCTAATCTCTCTCTCTCTCTCTCTCTCTCTCTCTCTCTCTCTCTCTCTCTAAAATATGAGTAATGAAATCGGGTATTGAATTTTATCAGATATCTTATTTCTACCATTGCCATTAATGTGGCAATAGTAAAAAAAGTGGCAACGGGAAATTTTTTTGGGACCACAAATTTATACATTAAAATCGGATATCCAATATCCGATTTTTGTAAATAAAAAAGAGCCTTGTGGGCCATTTTGTGGATTCCAATGGCCCACATTCTTCACATTTTTTTTTCTGTCGACAATCATGGGTTTTTAGATAGCTTGAGACAAATTTGTGCTTTTGAGAGATTCTTAAAGTCAAATATTACATTGTCAATCATTTAGGAGCATCTTTGTGGAGGGAAATGGGGAGTAGTAGTCGTCGGAAGTCTAAACGCAAAAGAAAACTTTCAAATGACCAAATTGAAGTGGATAGAGAAAGAGATAGAGAAGGTCATAGGAGGAGAAGACAAGGTATGTTAAATATTGCTAATGTTACTTCAAGTGAAGAGGAAATTGAATTTGAAAATGTTGAACAAGTTATTGAAAATGAAAATGTAGATTTTCAAAGTGATAATGAAAATGCTCAACATGACGTGAGAATGGAAAGTGAAAATTTGGGAGTTGAAAATGAAGGTGTCCATAATTTTGGTGTAAATATGAATTTTTTTGACATTGGAGGTGAAAATGTAGAAAATTTTGACATAGGAGGTGAACATGTGGAAAATTTTGACATTGGAGGTGAAAATATGGAAAACTTTGACATTGAAGGTGGAATTGCTCAACCAAGTGAACAATATGTAACACCTAATTACTTTAGAAATGAAGACCCTCTCATGGATGAAAGACAAATTCCAAATCCAAGACCTTCAAGAACCCCAAAATGGCTACTTGAAATTGATGAGAACATTATTGCAAATCTTGAAGGAGAGAGGTCAACAAGAACCATTCGGTTGTGGGCTACACAACTTTTCGACCAAAATTTTAGCAATAAGAGATTGACCGAGCAATGCCAACTTTTTGTTCAATCGTTAAAGATAATAAAGATGAGATCATTGCTAAACAAATTGAAGATTCGTATGAACAAGAAGATGGAGAGAAATTATATTATTGCCAAAAATCTATTTGATGCTCTCAATTCTATTGGAAAGAATACCAAAGAAAGAGATAAGAGAGCCACTCGAAGAGTGATTACAACCTCCTTAGTAAGCCATCAATTGAGGAAGGCTCGTCCAATGAGACAAACTTGTGTTGATTTGAACATAAACCGTAAAACTTTGGATAGAGCACTTGCACGAAGACAAAGACTTGACAATCCACTTCAACATGATACATGGGCTTTTGGTGGGAGGCTTCCACGTGTTGATAGAAAGTTAACAGACAATGTGAAGGAGGAGATTCAACAATTTTGGCACTCTAATTCTATAGTATCACCATTTGTAAAGGATATTTTGAAATTAAGAATCGGCAACCGAGACCGCACACCTCATCCCAAACATTTCTTGGAATCAAGCCAAACAATTTTATACAAAACATGTTGTGAAGTACATCCAACTTTGCAAATATCACAAAGGGCCTTTGAATCTTTGAAGTCATTTTATTGTGTTCCTCTTAAGGTTTGTAATACTTGTTGTTGCAAGTACCATGTGGAGTTTTCAATGTACCATGAACTTTTATGCCATATTCATTCTATGATGCATACTAATGAGATGTTGCAAGAGTGTGGTGCAATGCTATTTCCAAGATCATCAAGATACTTGCAAGATCTATTTTTATGCCCTAGAGATGATGGTTGCTATTTCTATAGAAATGATTATTTGAATGAGAAGTACTCACAATGTGGTGAGTTGTCAAAGTTTGTTTCATGTTTTCATGAGGGTAGAGAAGTTTGGAAAGAATTATGTTGAGAAAAAAAGATATGAGACGGTGAAATATACTTTGAAGAGTGGAGGTGAAGGTTCTAGATGCGAATTAGTCTCAAGAGAAGTGAGTGTTGCTGATTTTATTTTGGATTTTAAGGAAAATATTTTCTAAAAGTATGAAAGGCACACCCATAGGTCTCAGTGGTTGGATCAATAGTTTAGGATGTGTAAGAACTCTTTCCAGATTGGCACTATTGTATCGGTGGTTGATTTTGAAGAGAACTATACATTGCAACCACAGAATGAGGTACAGTCTCAGTACTACAATTCAATCCAGATTGCTATTTTTGTTCACATTACATATAGACATGCTCCTGATAGTACAAAAGAGGATAGGAAGATAATCAGGGAGTATCATTTTTATATGAGTGATGATAGATCACACTCCTTGAAGTATGTGCAACATTCTTTCAAGAACTTTTTTGAGTTCTTGCATGAGAAAGATATTGCGATTGATCGACATATCATATGGTCAGATAACTATATGGGTCAATTCAAGAATGCCTGTATGTTTTATTGGTTGAGTAGAATGCATGTAGAGAGGCGTATACCTCATATTTGGTGTTTTTTTGAGGCAGGGGATGGGAAAGGGGAGCATGATGGAGTTGCTGCATGTTTGAAGAGAGCTCTAGTTAAGGAGCAATTGATGATTTTAGGTGCAAATTTCTCTGATGCACGTTCTATTGTTGATTGTTGTAGTTCAACATTATCACATGGAGGTACTCTTGATTCAGCAATGACCAGATTATTTTGGTTGGTTGAGGAGAGCATAGTGGGATACAGATAGGATTGTTAAACAATTAAAGAATCTTCAAAGATGCATTCATTTCTCAGCTCAAATGCAAGTACATGGACCATTTGGGCATGAGCGATGGCTTGTTTTTGTTAGAGATGTGTTCGGTGTGATTGGGATCAGTGCGAGTCAAGTGAGTGGGTTGATACATGGGTTCCCCAATATCTAACTCCTTTATCTCAAATAATATCCTTATCAAATCATGACATGGAAAATTCACTTGAGTATGACCATCTATCTGATCTTGTACAACCAGGACATGTTTTTGTAGTTATTGCACCACAAGGGAATGAAGAGAGATCAAAATATTGGTTGGAACAATGTGTATAGGGAAAACAGAAGCTAACACAACCAGTGATAGATGATGATGAGTTCACATATCCTACATGTTTAGTTGTTTTTATGGGAACTTGGTTGTGAACATACATGATTAGAAAGAATGACATACCTACATTTGAAGACTATGAGAGACACATAACCATTCTAATGTATTCACACCTTATTATAGCTACAAATGTCAAGTTGTTGAAGCATCAAGAAAAACCAAAGACCAAAGACCTATGGACAGTGACTACTGCTAATCATGAAGCAATATTGGATACTCTTAAGCAAAGAGATGACCCTTCAGGCATACTTGAGTAGTAGTTCTTTAACGGTGCCTTATTTTTTTTATCATGCATTTCATTTCAAACAATATCATTAAACCTTAATGTTCAAGTTTGTTACGTGTATATTAAGGATGTGTTCAAAATGCAGGTCTATTGATGAACCTTTTTTTTGGCAACCCATTTTTTGCATGCACATAGCAGGTACACTCGATATAATTGGAAGGGACATATTTTTTCAACATGACTTATTATCATGCATTTGATGAGCTTTACAATTTTTGTTATTAGACAACACTATTTGATAATTTTTGATGATATAATTATCACAAAACCTTTATGCTCATGCAGGTCTTTTTTGATGATATACAACAATATCACATTATGATTTTTGCATCAACATAGTGGGTTCTCTTGATATAATTTGAAGGGACGTATTTTTATGGTATATAATCCCACCTTTAAATTTATTATCATGCATTTTAGTTGAAGTGATTATCATAAAGCCTTTATGTTCATCCATGCAGTTTATGTGTAGACTAACAATCCTTAAAAATATAGGTTCATGCTAGATCATTTGTTGTTGACTAGTTTACTCTTGGTGATGGTACATATTCCTTTGTGCATTAATGAGATTAAATTTTGGCATAAACACTAAGTCAAGTGAATGTATTGCTATTTAGAAATGACAATATTTACCATCATCTTCAACCATGTAGAGAAATGCAGTGAGAAGGGCTTTAATCAACATGTGTCTTTCTTCAAAGTTATGCTTGTAGACTTTGCAGAGAAATTGGTAAGTTTCGTAATTATACAATCTTGTATGTCTTAAAAATGTTTCAAATGATCTATTTATAATTTGACAAAATAATTTGTATTAAGTGTTATAATTTATTTCTTGTAGCACATTCATTCCGCATAAAAAGGTTGCTTATTTTGGTCTTCATTTATATGCAGGCATTGTTGTATGTAAGATTTTCTCTTAGGACATGAGGATGTCTGATGTAGATGAAGTTGGATGTTGTATTTGTATATGGATGCGAATTGATGTAACTTTGTTATGATGATATACAATGTCCATGAGCAAATTGTTTTAGCTATATTGATGATATACAATGTATCTGTACATGAGTACATTGGTGTAGTTGTATTGATAATGATGAAAAATCATGTTTGCATATTCCTTCATGGATGTCACATGCAAGTGTAATGGTAATTATGTATATACAATACATGGAAATATTGATGATCATTGTGTCTATAGTGTAATGCTTGTTTATCTATATTTTTTCATTGAATGAGACTGACGATTTTTTTGCCATCCGAAAAAATGCCGCCCTAATAAAACCATAGGGAAAATTGAAAAACTAAGATAGGCTTTTGTAGGGACCCCTCTCCTAGCCCCATAGGTTGAAACTAATTGTTTGCAAGTTCCATGGATTCTGAGTTAGGGCTTGTCAAAGTTTGACAATTTTTTGCACTTAGGGTGCTCAAGGGACGACGCTAGTAGGGTATGACCCTGAGCGTTCGACTGAGTGGGGGTAGAAAAAAAGGAGCATGCATAGGGTAGTAATTCCTAACTGGACATGTCAGAGTCGACATTTTGTTATCAGGATGAGCAGAATGAGAAATTGGCCACACGACAACATTTGATTGAATGAGACTGATGATTTTTTTGCCAACTAAAAAAATGCTGCCCTAATAAAACCATAGAGAAACTTGAAAAATCAAGATAGGATTTTGTAGGGACCCCTCTCATGGCCCCATAGGTTCAAAAAAATCATTTGTAGGTTCCACGGATTCTGAGTTAGGGCTTGTCAAAGTTTGACAATTTTTCGCACTTAGGGTGCTCAAGGGACAACGCCGGTAGGGTATGACCTCGAGCATTTGACCGAGTGGGGGTGGAAAAATAGGAGCATGGATAGGGTAATAATTCCTAACTGGACATGTTGGAGCTTACGGTTTGTTATCAAGATGAGCAGAATGAGAAATTGGCCACACAACAACATTTGATTGAATGAGACTAACAATTTTTTTGCCAACTGAAAAAATGCTGCCCTAATAAAACTGTAGGGAAACTTGAAAAACCAAGATAGGCTTTTGTAGGGAACCCTATCATGGCCCCGTAGGTTCAAATAGATGGTTTGCAGGTGCCACGGATTCTGAGTTAGGGCTCGTCAAAGTTTGACAATGTTTAGCACTTAGGGTGCTCAAGGGACGACGTTGGTAGGGTATGACCCCGAGCGTTCGACTGAGTGGGGGGAGAAAAATAAGAGAATTCATAGGGTAATAATTCCTAACTAGACATGTCAGAGTTGACGGTTCATTACCACGATGAGCAGAACGAGAAATTGGCCATGTGACAACATTCGATTGAATGAGGCTGACGATTTTTTTGCCAACAGAAAAAATGCTGCCCTAATAAAACCATAGGGAAACTTGAAAAATGAGATAGGATTTTGTAGGGACCCCTCTTGTGGCCCCATAGGTTTAAACAGATTGTTTGTAGGTGCCACAGATTCTGAGTCAGGGCCCGTCAACATATGACAATTTTTAGCAATTAAGGTGCTCAAGGGATGACGTCGGTAGGGTATGACCTCAAGCTTTCGACCGAGTGGGAGTGAAAAAATAGGAGCATGAATAGGGTAATAATGCCTAACTGGACATGTTGGAGTAGTTCATTATCACAACGAGCATAACAAGAAATTGGCCACGCGACAACATTCGATTGAATGAGATTGATGATTTTTTCGCCAACCGAAAAAATGCTGCCCTAATAAAATCGTAGGGAAGATTAAAAAACAAAGATAGGCTATTGTAGGGACCCCTCTCGTGGCCTTGTAGGTTCAAATGGATCATTCGCAGGTGCCATGGATTATGAGTAAGGGGCTGTCAAAGTTTGAAAATTTTTAGCACTTAGGGTGCTCAAGGGATGACGTCAGTAGGGTATGACCCCGAGCGTTCGACCGAGTGAGGGAGGGGGGAATAGGAGAATGCATAGGGTAATAATGCCTAACTAGACATGTTGGAGCCGATGGTTCATTATCATGATGAGTAGAATGAGAAATTGGCCACACGACAACATTCGATTGAATGAGTGATGATTTTTTTGCCAACCGAAAAAATGCTGCCCTAATAAAACCGTAGGGAAACTTGAAAAACCGAGATAGGCTTTTGTAGGTACCTCTCTCATAGCCTCGTAGGTTCAAATAGATCATTTTCAGGTGCCACATATTTCGAGTTAGGGCCCATCACATTTTGACAATTTTTAGCACTTAGGGTGCTCAAGGGACGACGCCGCTAGGGTATGACCCCGAGCGCTCAACCGAGTGGGGGGGGGTAAATAGGATCATGCATAAGGTAATAATTAATTTTCTTTTATTGTTCGTTAAATGAATTGTATTGTTCATTATACAAACAACACTTACGATGAAATGAAATGAATTGAATTGTTCTTTAAATAACCATTATTAACCATTGTTAATTATTGGATTGAAGATTAAAGTTTTCCATGATAACACCATGCACACATGAGAAACAATTTATATGATGAAATATCAACTTCTGTATATATGAAAATGTCAAATGATTACAAGTGTATGTCCATACATAAATATGGCATAAATGCCAACTCAGATAAAATGCATATCCATTTACAAAATATACATGCCAAATAGACATGTAAGCATCCCAAAACTATCTATAACATCCTAAGCTACAGATGGATCATCAAAATCGATCCTCTTTTCCACACTAATCGGCTCTGAAGGATCCTGCACAAGAAAAAACAAACCACGATTAAGATTAGTTATATTATATAACTCACATTCAAAAAGTTAACATAAAAATGAACTATAATTGAACTATTCTTGTTTACCTCATCTCCACATTTTCTCTTCGGCTTTGCAGGACTCTTAATGTATGTCTTTAGTAGAGGAGGTATGTTTTCAATATTTTCATACACAACCTACATATGTTCACAAACATGACACTGATACAAGTTAGCATATAATTGTCACTGATAATAATGAATTATATATACTAAACACAAAGTAAAATAAACACACATGTACTCGAGGCATCTCTTCTTCTTATTCATCTTCAGGTACAGTGGGTGTAGTCAACAAGGATGTGAAATCAAGAATTCTCTGTACATATACACAACAAGTATATGAAACTATCAATCTATGTCTAGACGTGTATAATCATTATAAGCTATTTAAACTATTCATTCAATCATATTTGCAGTCAATTACCTTTCCCTTATCTCCAACTGCACTACCAGATCCTAAATCACACAACCCTGCACTCGTGTTGCTTGTGCCCTACAAGAGTAAAATAAGATATACATGCAAGTTACTACATAATCTAATTAATATCAATATAAATGGTGAGCATGTATGTACAATAAAATACAAACAACTAGGTGGAATAATATATGTACCATAAAGCTATCAAAGCCAAATGAAATGGCTGTCAAGGTTCCCTCCTGGATCTGTGTCAACTCCTCCTTGGTCATCAATTGTTAAATAGACCATGTAAATAAAAATTAGTACTTAATATTATCTAGCTTATAAATATTCATTTAAAATATAGAATGAACTGTGAAAATACAAATCTTACCACTACATCATCAATGTATGATGAAGGTGCCTCCTTGCCTCTAGCATGCAAGGACTCTCCAGGGTACCCTCTAGTCTATGTCATAACATTTGGTGCCTCATGCATCTCATGCACCTCATAATCTGCACTATGTGTAGGAGGATCAACGGGCTATCCAAATGGACCCAAGCATACATGCCCACACATGACACAACTATGGGGTACACTAATGTGTGGAGCCGAGGAGGACGTGTCAGTGCTACCGGGTGCACCACTATCATCAAAAGTAGGCTGAGCTACTGACCCAACCTGAGAAATCAAAAGGCTACTCAAAGAGTGAATAGCTGATATGATCCATGATGCCGCCTCATAGATGATATCTGGATGCTGCACTGGAGGTGGGGGATCAATAGGAGGAGGGGGGACATATGGGCCTTGGACTACTTTGATTGCCCCAGGTCTATTTTGGGGCATACCTAAACCCACACCCTGGAAAGGTTGGATGTCAAAGTAGTTCACATGTTTTCCTAAAACAAACTCAGCATACAATTTTTTGATGAAGTAGAAGGGGACATCAAGATTGTTGTTGGGTGGTTTGTCGAAAACCATCCACCAACAATCCCAATTTTTTTTCACAATACCATCATTTGTGCACCATGTAATAGAAAATTTTGTTTTTTTGGGGTCTACGAGTTGACCAGTTCGGGGATTTACAAACAATGTGGCAATAGCAGCTTTGGATATCTCGAGATCCTTGATCTCCTTATAGGACAAGCCATTCACATATTGTTCCCTAATAGAATCTCACCACAAAAGAGCAACATTGTGCTCCTCAGTGACAGTTTCTATACTCTTTATGGTCGACGTGAGGGGATCAAACATTGGGTTCAGGCAAGGGATCCTACGATAGACATCTGCAATCCCCCTTAATTGGTTCAATTTTATGCAATTAAATCCTAAATTGAGGGGGGGTTTGGCAAAGGAGGGTTTTGTGCAGGAGGGTTTGGTTGTTGCGGTTGTGGATGATCAATGTTTTCACTGTTATCCCCCATTTTTAACCTAACTGAATGTTAACAATTGAATTTAGTTAACAAATTTGAACAATTTTGTATTTGATTTAAAAAAACCTAGTTTTCATGGAAAAAAACCATATTTTCAATGAAAAAATAAATAAACATTAAAAAAAAATACAAAAATTTGAATGAAAATGATGACAAACAATAAAAATCCGACCATTTAATGTATTTTTTTAGCAAATTTGGGTCAAACAACCGGATATCGGGTCCAACCGGATATTGGATTCTAAAACATCACATAGCCCGTGGGTTAAAAATAACTCATTGACTGTCACAGTTCATTTATATTGTCTCAAAAAATTAGATATCTGATTTTTATACTTAAATTATTTTAAAATAACATTATATTATCTAATATAATAATATATTATATAATATGTATTATATAATATATAATATATAATGTATTATATAATATATAATGTAATATAATAATATATTATATAATATATAATGTAATATAATAATATATTATATAATACGTATTATATAATATATAATAATATTATATTATATTATATAATGTAATATAATATAATAATATATTATATTATATATTATATAATATGTAATGTAATATAATAATATATTATATTAATATTATATTATATATTATGTATTATATAATATATAATATAATATAATAATATATTATATATTATTATATTACATTATATATTATATAATTTACTTTTTAATTTAAAATTACCTATAAAAATCAGATATCTGATATCCGATTTGCTTAGGTGTTTACCATGCCAAGGTGTATTGACACCCAAGCCAAGCAAAAAGTCAACACAGATTTTCGCATTTTTAGGTTAGTGGAAAAGGTTATTTTTTTCACATCACCACTTTTTGGCCTCCCATGATCCTGCACTAACCCTTTTACCTTTATTAACCGATCTTCTGTCCAAATATCAATAGTGGTTGCCTTCTTTTTCATTGCATACAAAGATTTGACTTCTTGTTGAGGAAACATGGAGGAAGAAGGTTGTGAATCTGCTAGGCTTGATTCAAGTGGGTGTCACATATCCATAACCAATTATTTGTACTATTGTAATTATGCCTTAGCCTCTTGTTTTGACTTATATTCCTTTTCAATCCTTGTCTTTATGGTGGCAGTAGCAACATTTAAAGTAGCTATTTCTCCCCATTTTGTCTTCCTTCCTAGATTTACCTATGAGGTTTGATAGCTAGTAGAGACATGTTCCCCACCTTCCTTAGTTGGTAGTGGAGTTTCTATGGTAGCCATGAGTTCTCCAAGTTCACTTCTTGTTAGATGATGAATAGTTTTTTTCTTTCTTATCCCTTCTTGGTTACTCTATGATCACATCTTCTAGAGTTATGCTAGGCAAAACAACCTTTTTCTTCTTCTAAAAGTTAAAGCTAAGCCACTGTGGAATACTTGAATCTTGTTGCTCACCTTGTGAAGTGACTTGAGCTACTATTACATAAGTCATTGGATGTTTCTCTTTCTCCTTTTCTTCTTCTTCCTATTATTCATCTGCAATATGATACTCATCTTGTTTATGTTCTATAGACTCTTCCTACTATGGTGTCTGGGGAGGTTGTTGAGTAGAATGCTCTTGTTGTTGTTTCTTGGTAAGTTCCTCTATTTTTTCACCTATCTCTTACTCAAAAGCTTCCTTGCTTGCCTCCTCTTGTTGTTCCCTTTGTCTCTCTTCCACTTGTTTAAGAAGTTGCTCTTGATCCTATGGAGTCAGCACCAACTGATCATCCTGGTCATCAAATTCCATTTCTTCCTCTTGTGATTCACCCAATTATTTTTGAGTAAGTTCAATGGTTTGACGTCTATGTTCATCAGCAAGTAGTTTCACTAGTTGCTTGTCCTGTGAGGGAATGAACAATTTCATAAGTACGGGCTCCTCCAAACCTTGTTTTGAAGCAACTTTCTTCTATCTTTGGACTTCTTTCCTTCTACTAGTTACAATTCTTATATGCTTATCATTGGAATCAAAATATGTATTTATATAATGAACAATAACCTTCTCATGAATTGGTTTAGCTATACTTGTAAGGGTTTGAGAAGGGGATGTAGCTTGTCCCAGATTTGGGTGCTGTGAAGTTCCTTCTGCTGGAGTGATACCAATGGGTGGCAAAACTAGAGCAGTTGATGCTTGTGGGGTAGCCAGTAATCCAATTTCCACTACTTTCTTTGATGCTACCTTTAAAGACCGAGATTCTTTCATATTTTGATCTAACTGCTTCAACAACTCTTCCTTTTCAAGTGCAGACACAAGAATCTCTTCTTCAATTGGAGTAGGCTTCCTTGAATCCGTCCTTTTCCTTCTCACATATTCTTGGGTTACTTTTGATTGTGGATTTCCTATTGCCTTATTTTTCTTATTTTCTTTGGAAGCACTTCCATGAAGTCTGATTCACAATAATTGTCTACTTCTCTCAACCACCTCTTCAGAGACATCATCTATTTTTACATTTTATTGCTCCAACCATCTTATAGGAGAGAGGAGTCTCTGATCTACCCTTTGTTATCCATAAGCTGGATCTAAGATTATTTCATCATCCCTAAAATCCTTTGGACTACCAGTCTCCAAGTCAAAGGACTTCATCTGATGGGAAGTCAACCTGCAATATCTTCTCTTCCTAGCCTCAAAGCTATCTTGAAATCCAACCCAAAAGTCCTCTAGTGTTGGCTTGTGTCCTTCATAGGAATTTGGCATCATGCCTTTCAATTTATTGAATGAATCATAACGTTCCCAGACATCTAGGAAAATTCTTCGATGTTTAAATCTTGGAGCTCATGAATCGTTGTGTTGGTAGTTTGTAAGTTATTGCACTTTTAATGTTCAAGGACAATTGGGAATGTTACTTAAGTTTAGGGTTTTTGAGTCATTAAAGATTGAACATACACAATTTTCCTAGAATACTCAAGGAGAATAATCTTATTGTTGCAATAACAAGGAAGAAGAAAAGGGTTACTAGTGAGTTTTCTTAGCCTAATGTAAGTTGACCTTTGGTTTTGTATAAACTAGGTTCTCCAATTCTCAATCAGTTCCATAGCTTCCAGAGATAGTATGTACCCAACATCACCAGTCAATCTACATATAACTGCAAATATGAAGGCATCATTTATTCTTTTGAAATGGTCCTTAGCATGTAGATGGGCAATTGAGTATAGTATTCCCATGCTTTATTTTCATTAGGACCTTCCCCTAATCTACCTTGTGTATTTAACCTGGATATACACCACTTCTTGCAATTGTCCAAATCACATATGAAGTCATAAAGAACTTCTTGGTGTTTCTTACATTACATATTTATTCATGAATGTTATCAGAGATGATTTGTGCCCAATCAAAGTAGTCCTTTCCCTTGAGGATAGTGTAGATGTAATGATACATCCATAAATGATAATGCTTGGAATCCTCCTTCCCAAAAGCCCTACTTAGTATGATGATTATGTCACAAGGAGCATCTTTGAAATCAATTCTATGTATGTTGTCAGTTGCTTTCAAGCCTGTCTTCCTTGGTTCTTTGAGACAAGTTTGATTTATGTAGCTTTTGTTATTTCTCACATCATTATTGAAAATATTTATGACCTCTTCTTCATTGGTTTGCAACACCTTGTCATACTAGGGGATTCTAAAAGTCAAGGCAATTATTTCTTATGAGAGGTCCACCACTATACATTTCCCTTTGTGTCCACACACTTCCTAGTATCTCTGTTGTAATGTTGGGAAATTGCCAAAACCAATTCAAGTGATTGTACTACCCGAGGAAAGAAAATGGCTTCAACTAATCTAGATCTCCCAGTTCTCCTCCATGGGCTAGTGGGATTTTCAACATCTACTTCATGTCTGATAGCTTCTAATTCAATATGGCCAATTTTGGTATCGGCGATCCACTGCACTTTGTTCTCAAACTTGGATGCATATGTATGCCCTTGGTAATGATACTTCATGGTAATTGGAACTTTTTCCAACCTTATTTTGCTCCTTGTTTTCTTCCTCAAACCCTTTGAAACATCCACTACTTCCATATGACCTCCTATACGTGCAAGAGAAAATTGAATAGTTAGGCCTTAACACAATTTGTATTAAAACAATGAACTTTGAAATCCTGAGATCCCGAGGTTCTGAATTCAAAAAGGAATTTTCTTAGACAACCAAGATTTGCTCTGGAATCTTGAGATTCTAGAGATCAGGATTGAGTATTCTCAATTAACTCTAAGCTTAGGGATCCCAAGATCTCAAACTTGGTAAGTGATAAAGTTCAACAAAAACCTTAAAGGAAAGGTATCTTGGTGAATTTTTTTGGGGTATCAGGGTTGTGCATTCCAAAGTTACAGAGGCAAGTGGGCTTCAGGACCCCAGGATCTTGGGATTCTAAGATCTTGAGGGCACGATACAGTCCTTCAAAAGGGTCGAGGTTTGAATAGGATAATCTTTCCAAAGTCAAACAAGTCAAAGGATTAGGAATCTGGGATCTTGAAGGCATAGAATTACACAAAACTTGAAGGAGTTCTGAATTTTAGAAATCCGAGATTCCGAACTCATAAGAGGACCCAAAAACCCTAATTGGTATAAAAAACAATTATCCGATAGAGTGTTAAACCCTATGACCGAGGGGCATAAAAGATCAAAAGAGAGTTAAAAAGAGATCATAAGAGGTTGAAATCTCGAAAAAGACTAACTTATTGAGGAAACCAACATAAGGGAAAATCCTAAAACTAACAAGAACAAAACAAAGGTGAAACAAGACAAAAATAAAGAAAAGAAAACGAAACACAAGGAAGGCAAAAGAGGCCTACCTCAGAAACAAACAATAGGAGAAAAAGAAAAAGGCCAAGAAATTGCACCCCCTGTCGCAAATGCCACCATAAGCATAGAGCTCAATCACATAAAATTTAGTTGCAAGAATGAGGGAGAAGAAAACTCAAAAGAGTATTTATATCTCCTTGTGGTTATGGAAATTGAGACACCACAAACACACTTTGGAGTTTCGGGATTCTAAAATTCTGAGTTTAAACCACAAATCAGCTCAAGAACTCGGGGTTCCAAGACTCCGAAGAAGAATGAAGAAAGACAATCAAAAAGGGCTTGGGATCCCGAGATTCCAAGGTTTTGAAGCCCCAAACAAAAAGAAAAGAGAACACACAAAAGACTATGGGATCCTATGGTTTCGAGGTTACAAATGTAAACAATCAAATAGAATGAAGTGAACCAAGATCCCAAGATTCTGGGATTCTGGGGCTCCAACAAACAAAACATGAAGAACTTGGGATCCCGAGATTCTGAGGCTCCAACCAAAAGGGACAGAAAAAACAAACAAGGAACTCTAGATCCCAAGATTCCAGGATTTTGAGTTTCTTGAAACAAAACAAAACAAAAGACCTTGGAGTTTTGGGATCCCATTTTTTTGAGGTCTTGAAAGCCCAAGATTTAACAAAACCCAAACACCCAGAAACCCAAAGTTTTAGAGCTAGAGACAACAAAACAAAACAACAACAAAAAGACTGAAGACCTCAGACCCTAGGTTTTGAAGTTTTTTAACTCCAAAACCCAGAAACTCGAAATTATGAAACAAAACAAAAGAACAGGGAAAACAAGGGAAAACAAAAGAAGAAAAGGACAAAAGGAGGACCCACATTTTACTAAGTAGAAATGGAGGGGGCTAGTATGTAGGGCATAACAAGTTTGAGCCCTTTCCTTGATGAAGTCTTGTTACAATTGGATGAATGTGAGATTGTGACTTAGATATCTTTGATAGAATGCATATCTCATAGTCATTGAATCCTGGGGAAGAAGTATTATCTTAGATAAAATAAATAGAACATAAATTTTCTTTAATAAAAGATAGGAAATATTATATTTATTGCTATTTCAATTAGGTTTGCTAGTATTGATAATTATGGGGAAAAACATTATCAAATAAAAAACATATCTTTATTTTCAAATCTCAAATCTATTATTCATAGAATTTAAACAAGGCATCTCGTAGATTTTTTTTTTTTTTCGTCAGGGTATCCCTATGGCCCCATCCCAATGCCCCAACCTTACCCTGGTTCAGGCAAGGGGCGAGCTGGGGGTGAGACTAATCCCCGTGGCCATGATGCCATCATTACCACCCTTGGTGTCTGTGGTAGAATAATTTCGAGAGAGAGAGTCGAACCCAAGACTTAGGACCAACTACTCTAACCCATGGGGGCAACATCTTATATATTTTCATCTATAAGAAGAAATTGATAATAAAATAAACCAAGTACCAACCTTGGTAAACTTGTCTACAATGGTACAATGATGGGAATTATGTTAAATGCAACCATGCGAAAGGAATTTTAGCATATAGTCATAATATAATATCATTATATCTTGACATGAGAATACTTTGAGAGTACACATACTAAAAACTTAATTATAAAATCTAAGAATGAATAAATTGGTAATCGAGCATCTCTTAATTGTTAAGGGTATTGCAGTTTGAGAGTCCATCTAAAAGTATGTGTGGAAATTAATTTGATCAAGCCTCTGCCAAAGATTATTAAATTATTCTATCTTAGGTTTGAATTGGATCAATCAATAGCCTATTTCAACAAGTCGAATGCTTGTTTCTTCTGCCACCAAGAAGGCCACTTGATATGAGACTTCCCTGCTAGAAAAAATAAGTCTTTTCACTCTCCTTCTATGCCAACCAATATTGTCACCAAACCATCCCATCAATCTTATTTAAACTTATTAAATCCATCTCCTTTACTCTCAAAATGGTACTCTTATATCCTCTAATGAACCTTTGCCTTTTAAGACCTCCTATTTGGGCCAAACTTCTTATAAAGATACCATTATAACTAATTTATGGAGAACTATCAGAAGGAGGAAGGAACATTCTCCTTCTTACCCTCTTCATACTACAACTAAGGATCCTTCCAACACCCTCCCTCAAATTGTAGTGAAATACCCTAACAAAGTGGACAAATTTATTTCTTTTCGTAATCCTAAACAAAGAGATCAATATCTCCTCCAACAATCCCAAAATAAAGATGAAATTATGAACAAGTTGTTGGTATTTTGGTATGGTTTTGTCATTGATGTCAACACCTATCAACACTTATCAACTCTGGCACTTTGGAGGATTGGCAAATGTTCACCGGCAAGCAAGTGACTTTATGCACAGTCACCGGTATCTGGTACACCGACAGGATATATAGTTCACCGACACTTGGAATGACATGGAAAACATCTGGTTATATCGAAGACATCGCCTAGACACTTTGTCTTGGAGATTTGTTCATTGGTATATTCGTATTTGCATATTTGTTGTTACTAACAAATAGGTCCAGGTTATACACCTGTAGGATTATCTATTCCAGATCAGCATGACACGCTTTGGAGATGATTTTGTTGTTATTGTAAATGCATTAAGCCAACATGTTGAATCAGATATTGCATCGGTTATTGATTTACTTGTAATTGTTTTATTATAGTATCTTTTAGAGCCGACCTACTAAAATTGGTCTTAGGTTATGGTATATATGTAAGATCATATTTATAAGATCGATATGCGATTGGGATAAGGAATTGTAAGAAGGTATATGTGAGATTAAACAGAACTATACACGCAGACATCATTTGAAGGTGAAGCAAGGTTTTTGTAAAGACAATCAGAACTACATTGGTACTGAATCTAGCATATGAATCTACTCTATTTTGAGTAGTACA
The DNA here is from genome assembly GCF_030272615.1 of Cryptomeria japonica. NCBI lineage: Eukaryota > Viridiplantae > Streptophyta > Pinopsida > Cupressales > Cupressaceae > Cryptomeria > Cryptomeria japonica. The sequence continues at coordinate 771,619,142 of NC_081409.1, read as the reverse complement.
TTCTTATTGGATTTAACCATCCAATTATAGTCAGTGTGACTCCTATTTGTGTTTGAGCAGTGAGCTATAGGCGCTTGGCCTTTCTGCATGTGCAAACCCCATTTGTATACACATACTATCTGCAGTAGTATCATCTGATTGTGGGTAAGGTTTCCCACCATTTTCTTCCCCCTTACAGGGTTTCCATGTACAAATATTGGTTTTATGTGTTGTGGATGTTATTGTCTTTCTATTTCATGCATTAATCTTTATCGGTACTATAATTAACTGATAAATTGTCTACCAACATAAAGTTTAGTTTACCGATATTAAGAATTAATGTTGGTTAAGTTGTTTTGGTTTGAATTTATTTGACAATTGATTTGCCCCCCTCCTCTCAGTTGTCTTCAAAACCTAACAATTGGTATCAGAGCTTAGTCCTCTTTTTGCAGAAGTTTAACAGCTTGAGGAGATCCAATGTCTACTAGCTATTTAAGGAAGGACGGTCCTAAACTTGATGGAACCAACTATGGAATATGGAAGATCAAAATGGAGAGACATCTAAATTGTATTGGAAAGGACATCTGGGATGTTACAAAGAATGGCTATATAGCTCCTACATCTGGTCAACCTAATCCACCTAGCTTAGGAAAATAAGAAGAAAATGATTGCAAAGAAAGAGAAGCCCTTTTGAGCGCATTATCAGATTAGCAAATCATGGGATTATCAGATAGGTCTACTGCTAAATCTATTTGGGATCATTTGGAAACATTGAATGAAGGAGATCCCATAGTCAAAATTGCAAAACTTGAAAGCTTCCGGATCAGGTATGAAAACCTAAAAATGGAAGAAGATGAAAGGATTTTTGTTTTTATGGAAAGAGTAAATGAAATTGTTTTGGGTATTAAATGTTGTGGAGGAACCTTAAGTGAAGATGAAATTGTTTCAAAAGTTATAAGAGGATTGCCACTGGCATATAAAATGAAAGTTACTACTATAAATGAGTTGAGAACAATGCCTAATACATCAGTAACTAGGGATACATTGATTGGAAAACTTTGAGCCTTTGAAATTGAGGAATTTGGTCCTGTTGCTACTATAAAGACAAATGTGGCTTTTAAGGCATCAACATCATCTGCACCATCTTTTGATAAATTTGATTGGAAATCCTTTTATGCAAGAGAACTTGAGGAAAGTAGGAGAGAAAATGAATAACTTGAAGAACTTAAAGCACTATTTGCAAGGAAAATGCCTAAAGGTCCAATTGGAAGTAAGTATGAAGGTAAAGCACCCTTTAAATGTTTTAACTATAATAAGATTGGTCATTTGGCTTCAAGATGCCCTGATAGACATGCTAGACTAAGAGAAGAAGCTAGAAGAACATACAAGCCTAACCCTGAATATCAGAGATACAAATTTAAGAAGAATAAAGATAAATCTTGTTATCTTGCTGATGAAGGAGTCACTGATGATTCTGATGAAGATCCGATAGACAATGGATGGGTTTTTGTTTCTATAACAAAAGATCAATTGACACCTACTATTCAACCAGTAGAGCAAGCTCTAATAGCTAAAGTTGAAGTTAAGGATGAATGGATCATTGATTCAGGATGTTCACATCATATGACTGGTGAAAGAGGTAAATTTTTGAACTTTCAGGAATATAATGGAGGTCTGGTAAGATTTGGAGATGATAAAGCTTGTTTGATCAAAGGAAAAGGTCCTATATCTCTTGATGGTAAGCATAATACTGACAATGTTTACTATGTAGAAGGTTTAAAGAATAATCTTTTGAGTGTTGGTCAATTACCTGAAAAAGGATTTCAGTTACAATTCAAGAATGGAAAATGCAAAATTATAAACAAAACTAGTTTGGAAATTGTAACCAGAAATCAAACTAGAGGAAATATATTTCATTTGAATAACAGTGAAAAGACATGCTTGATTGCACGTATTGATGAAAGTTGGCTATGGCATAAGAGACTCTATCATGTAAATTTTGATTGCATGGTAAAAATCAGTACTACTAAGGCAGTTAGAGATTTACCTAAGATTGTTAAGCCTCACAATCCAGTATGTAAGGAATGTCAATTTGGAAAACAAGTTAGAGCATCTTTAAAAGTATTCCAGAAAAATCCAATAATGCTCTTGACTTAATTCACACTGATTTATGTGGTCTAGCTAGAACTAAAAGCTTACAAGGTGATAGATATTTCATGCTAATCATTGATGACTATTTTAGAATGTGTTGGGTTACTTTTCTCAAAGAAAAATCAAAAGCACTTGGGAAGTGCAAACTATTCAAAGAAATGGTAGAAAATGAAACCGACAAGAAAATCAAATGTCTGAGATCAGATCAAGAAGGTGAATTCACATCTAAGTAATTTAATACATTCTGTGAAGTGAATGGAATTAGAAGACAGTTATTAGGACCCCAGACAACATAGTAGAATGGAGTTGTAGAAAGGAAAAGCAAAACTATCTTGGATGTAGCTAGAAGTATGTTATCTGAAGCAAATCTACCACATGTATATTGGAGAGAGGTAGTAAGCACAACAGTCTATACATTCAAAAAAGTTCACATCAAAGGTGAAACTGGTAAGACCCCTCTGTTAGGCCCAGTATGGAAAGCCAATGTACTGAGAGGGGAGGGGTGAATCAATACTTCAAATCTTTTCTTCAAAAATAACTTTACTGTTAAGCATAAACTGAATATTGCTGAAACATAATATAATGCTAAAACAAATAGATAACAATCATACATGATTCACTCCATAACACATATATTTTGGTTATGCGGAAACTCTTGGTTAGAGAGAAAAACTGTAGTGGGGATGGCACCCACAACTTCACTACTGCAATAATAAAGGTTGCTCGGTTAGAGCTACATGTTTAGCTATTTTTGATAGCTTACCCTGTTAGGAGTATCAAGATCTTTAGATCTACCTTGCTAAAGGATTTTACAACACTTAAACTAAATGTTGCACCTGGTTAAAGGCTTTACAATTTATAGACTTTGTTAGAGTCTTTTACCCTATTAAAGGTTTCTCTTACAACTCAAAATATTACATTCAAAATCTTACAAAATATCTGCAACTTCACATCTGGAATGTTATAGCAAATTCTATATGCTCAAAATGAAATTACCTTGCTTATAGCATACCTTGGTAACCCATAAAATAACTTGGTAAACCTTTTTGTTTACTCTATTCCTTGACTGTTCTTTGAAATCCTTCTTGGTGACCTCTGTGTATCTGTAACAGTCATAACATTCAGTGCTTTCCCATAATTTTTCTTTTCACATATGTCTATCTTCACACTCACATGTCTTGCTTCTCAGTCATACACACATACTCATTTGATCCTCAATTCATGCTAAATAAATAGATCTCTTATGACGGTGATCTTGTTCATGCTTCGATCTTACAAACATGATTCAACAAATGAATAACCATACAAATTATTTCATTGGATAGATGTCCTCAAAATCATACAAAATCTGAAGTGCAATTTCCAATGTGTTAACGATTCCTTGTTCCTCGATCTTGTAACACATTTCCATATGTGTGTCTAGGTTCAATGAATCTGGTAACATGTTTAACTCGATGTGTATCAACTCGGTATACCATCTTTGCTGCTTGGTAGTCATAGAATGTTACTCGGTAGACAACTCGGTGTATACTAAACTTTGTGACTTGTAACTTCTGTAACCGACTACTCTGTGGTTACTGACTAAATATTTCGGTGGTAATAACCGACTAGAGTATATAGAATGACTTTGGACATAAAACTAATGACAACTTAGTAAATAGTAACAATCTCCCCTTTTGACATTAGTTTTGAAATGTTTGACAAAACTTCTTTCAAAGTCACAACTCAAAAAAATCTATATACTTACAAAATTTGACTGAACTGACAGTATATACAATTATCAATAAAATAGTATACTCAAATATACTCCCCTTATCAATATACTATACATAACTCTGATTATGCATGCACTGTGATCAATATTCTGTATTTCCTACTCGGTTCACTGCTCAGTGATTACTACCCCCCCTCTCAAAATTATCTGTATACTCAAATATGCTAAACTGCTCGGTATACTCCTCTTGTATACACTATTATATACTATACCCCCCCTATTTGACAAGCATAAAAACTAGTTACCATTTGGTGGAGGCAACTGGTCAAAAATGGATTTATACTTTGTTCTTGCATCAGTGAGAGAGACAGAGAGTGCATCCTTGACACTATCAATGAATGAATTTTGAGCTATAATATTAGTTAACAGTGAAATCAGTCCATCTAAAGTGCTTCCCTCTGGCTGAGTGGATAAGGAGGTAGCCTTGTTGATCTGTTCCTGAATGGAGGACAAGTGTGGAATGAATAAGGTTTGAAGAGTCATAATGTCCATCCTTATTTTGTGCTCTTCATTCCTAAGTTCTAGTTGTTGAGCCATGAGCATTTGTAACTTGGTATAAAAATTCTGAATAGAATTTGGCTCAGTGATCAATTTATTGGAGAGATTAGTGATCTCTTTCTCAATCACTTCTATTTTATTCTTGATTCTTTAATGAATAAAGAGAATGTACATAGTTTCTGAAATAAATAAAGAATGTGCTTGAGTTGAGGGGACAACTCAGCAATAAATTTGACAAGTTTTACTTTGCAATAGCAATGGCTTTCTATACCTCTTCAATCATTTTTGTAGTGAGCTCTTTGTCCTTCAATTTTCTCAAGTATTCAGATGCGTCTACTCTAGATGCTTCTATTTTAGTGAGGAGTTCATCCAGTTGAATATGGATGGCTGCATCTTTTGTCACTGTAGCTTCAGGTAGCATATGTATTAATAGTGCTTTGACCTTTTGAAGTACTTTGTTTTTCTTTTGTATAGCCATTTGTCTTTCTTGTTCTACTTTGGCTTTGCATAGTTCACCGCATTCAATTAGTGCTTGCCCTTTTAATTTGGATATGTCTACATTCAGCAGCACAATTGGTTTTGACAAATCTAACTTGAAACTATGCTTTTTCATTTTCTTTTCTTTAGAGGAGGAGGCTTTCACTGGTTGAACTAATATAATGGCTTGGGAGGCTTGTGCTCCCTCGGTAGGTTGCTCGGTAGAGGCAACACTTTTATCAATTTCTTTAGCCTTAGATGTAGCCTTCGGTGAATCCTTGCTTGGGGTCTCTGTTGTAACATTTTCAGTACTTGAAGGGGCTTGAGAAGTCTGTTCCTCGGTGGCCTAAGAAGTAGCTTCTCCTTTGGTAGACTATTGACCCTCTTTTCCTTGTCCAGTATCCTGAGGTGTCTCGGTTGAAACATGTTGACTTACTGGAGGGTAGGATTTGACTTATTCCAAAACTAACTCACTTGATACTAGTTTGGCATAAGCATTCCCTTCTATCATTTCCCATTCCTATTCCTCGGTATCCATGACATCCTCATTAGGTTGTATGGTTTTAGCGAGATCTTGCTCGGTGATATCCACTATTTCAACTTCACCTTGCTCATTGGTATTCTTGATTCAAAATATTTCTTGCCATTTTTCTTTTGTCTCTTTCTCTACATCAAGATAAATGCCATTCATCAGTTTCAGGGCTCTTTGCTTGACTAGAAAGCTTGTGTGGTAGTTTTTCAGATGTTCACTTATCTCATCTACCGACATGTCTGGAAAGATATGTACCAGACTTCTTTCTCTCATCTTCTTTTCTGAGTCCATGGCATATTTCCACCTATTATCAATATGTAAATACAATGCTTTTGGAAGAGAATTAGTTACTTCCAATGGGACTAATCAGAATTTCAGAAGAGTACAGATGATAGCTTCTTCAATTTGTCTCTTTTCTGCATCAAATCTGGAGTCATATTTTACATATCTAAATGCTCCAAATCCACCATATTGCTTCAGATTGGCACAAAAATTATCAACACTATGTACATCTTCCTTTTTGCTCTTAACAATCTGAAATTTATTTTTGTCTTCAGATTCAGTGTCACTGGACTCTTTGTTCAAAATGAGTCTCTGAGTAGATTTCTTATAAGTTTTTGTTACCTTTGGAACTGTAACATTTTTCTGTTTCTTGCTCAGTGACACTGCAGATGATCTAGTGTTTGGGTGCTTCGTTGGAGGAATCGGTGATACCTATGATGTATCTTGTTTCTTCCTTTTCAAAATTTTCCCTTTTGGCAACTCGGTGCTCAATGTAATAGCTGCTTCTTGGGCTTCAGATTCCTCCTCGGTGATGACTTGAATGCTCTTGACAGGAGTGGAGGAAGAACCTTCTCCAAATTTCTCTATTAATGCTTTAATCATTTTTGTTGCTTTCCTTGTAGCCTTTGGTACTACAATGCTCATTTTGACTTTTTCTTTAACTTCTTCATATGTACCATATCTGATCTCGGTAGCATGCCTTGGCAGTGCAAGAAAAACATCTATATGTTGTTGTGTAAGGTCAAAATCAATCTCATAACCCATAGGTGGCAAAGATTGAGTTCTTGGTTCTACGGTATTAACATAGCAGTATTCGATGTCCACTTCAAAACATATACTATCCTTGTACTTCTCCACTAACTCGGGTGGAATCCTGTGCCTGTTATGCATCTTTTCCTGAAACTTGCTAAAATAATCATCCATAATATCATTGAAGTTATCACCTAGCTGTTTGATGAAGTCATTGATTTGATGGGTGATTGGTCGGTGTGGCTCCCAAACTACATTACCAACTGATGGAAAGAATTTCTCAAAATAGAAAAACATGCATACCAAAAGTGATCCAAACTTCAGTGTGTTTGTTGAGTTGTTCTTCTTCGACTTCCTTATGGTGTTGAGATTTTCAAACAGATTTTTCAACAACACTTCCCATAGATCAATCTTCATGCCTTTCTTCACAATCTTATAGGCTAAATCAATAGTAGCACAGGGTACACTGTTTTCCCTTGTCGATTGAAAGAAACAATAACCTATGACTCTAATTGCAAACTTCAACTCTGCATCTGTGACATTGTTCAATTTTAGACCTCTACAATCAGATTCAACTCCTGTTAAAGTGATCAATTCTTTTTGTGAAATCATTTTCTGAGCTTGGGCATGGTCAAAAATAGGGTAATCGGTGATCAAGTGGATGATTTCCTTGGTGATCTTGAATGGTTGCTCCTCTAACCACATAAAGTCATCATGAACTCTGCTCAAAACAAATTTAACCCATTGGGGTTTGAAGACTCACGGGTAGGTTAGGGTTTCGGTCAATCCCTTGATTTTAATGTGTTCAAACTTGCTATCCAATTTTCCATCGGTACACAATTCATCATATGTGTCCTTGATCTTAGTGTGACCGAATTCCTCAACAAGACACTTAGTGAAGAATCTAACATCCTCAACTAATAGAACCCTATCCAGAATGAGTGAAAATGCGATTTTATTATCCAGTTCAGATGCTACTTTGGGAGGTAGTGAATATTTCAGTAGGGGCTTCTTAATGTTCTCAACTACAACGGGTTTCTGAATCTTAGGAGCCATTTCAAATTTTGGATAATCACTAACGAACTAGCCTTAGGGTTTGAAAACTTTTAATCGGTAGACGTCTTCCACTTAGTAAATATAACACAACTGATATGATCGGTTAACTTGCTTAACACTGCGTTGTGATTGATATAAATACTTTGAATTTTTCTTCGGTAGAGATTTGGTTGCCTTTGAATCGCTTTGCTTTGCTTTCTGAAACTGGGTAAGTGTAAAATGACCGCGCAAAAGCTTTAAGTACGCATTTTACCTTATCGGGCTTCGTGCAGTTAGGTCAAAAACATTAAATGCACTCTGTTCCACTAAACCAATTTACCTTTCTTTTTGTGCTTTTACCGAGTAGCCAGACTTCCTGTATTTACCGACTAGACAGGCTTCCTGCATTTACCGACTTGACTTGGTAAAATTTCAAACTTGCTAATGCATCTTAGCTATGCAGATTTTGAATTAAGTACATGATAAGATAGGAACTGTTTAAGATTTTAACCTTGAGAGAATGCAATCCCTTCATACCTTTACCGATTAATCTGGAGTAGATGCACCTAACTCGGTAGGTAAGGTGCTTTCTTCATTTGACACAATTTCCTTCTTTTTCCAAATCATCTAGAATTTGCTTTTTATTTTTTCAATATCTCCTCTAGGTTGATCTCTGCAATCTCTAGCCAAGTGTCCAACTTTGTGACAATGAAAACATGTCATATTAGGATTTCTCCATGATCTTCGATTGTTCATTCCAAACCTTATAAAGCAGTTGGCACTTATATGTCCATATCTTCCACAACATTCACACCATATCCTTGTATTGTAATCCCATGGTACTTTCATATACTGTTGGTTAAGATCTGTGTGAGTTCGGTAGCCTCTAGTATTTTCTCGGTGTGTAGACCACATATAGTTCTTCTTCTTAAACCAATACTTCTCGGTACTATGTCCATATCTATTGTAGTTTTTACAAAACCCTTTGAATTTTGCCTTTTGATAATTGCTAGCAGACTTTGTCCTACATTGATTAGATGTGTGACCATATTTATTGCAATTTTTACAATAACCATTAGACCTAGTGACATTCGGTTGCTTACCTTTTCTGATTTGGCACAAGTTGGCAGTATGTCCTTGTTTTCCACAGTAGTTACAAATAGGCTTCTTTCCTTTGATGTTCTTCTTGTTTCCAGCTTGCTTTGATGATTCTCCTCTCTTGGTTGTGTGGATTCCCTTCTTAGTAGAGTCTTTTCCTTTGTAACTGAGTCCTACATCTTTGTTGGGTCTTCTTGTATTCATTTTCTCATCCAACATATTTGATGCATCATAACTCTTCTTCAGTGTTTCTTTTGATTTCTTCTCTGTTTCAAGTTCATTGGACAATCTTGATAGTTCAAGTTTCAATGCTTGATTCTCATCATCTTTTAGATTTTCTTCATGATGTGCATAACCCAATTGATCTAACAGATTACTTTGAATTACAGTCATCCTAATGATTTCATCATTCTTTTCAGACACTAATGCTTCAAGTTGTTGTTTTTCTCTTTCCATATCTCTTATGTTATCCTCGGTTGTCCTTAATACATCAAGATTTTCAGTCATCTATGTGCTGAAATGTTCATGTTCTCTTTTCATTGCTTTTAGCTGATTAGTTAGTGCTTTGTTCTTTTCCTTGAATGCTCCAATCATTTCTTCAGTCTCTTCAAATATATTGTTCTCAGATGTCTCAATTTGTTCCACCAGCTCTTGAGAGTCATGCAAATCATCAGACAATCTTCTTCTAACTGTCAGTGATCTTTGCATTTGTTTTTGCATGTCAGCAATCACTTGATTAGCATGATCCAATTCATTTTGAAGATTCACCATTCTTCGAGATGATTTGTAGCCTTCCATTGATAAGATCTTTCTCTTCAGGCAGTTAAACCCTTTTCCAAGATTCAAGCTCTAATACCAATTGTTAGGCCCAATATGGAAAGCTAATGTACTAAGAGGGGAGGGGTGAATCAGTACTTCAAATCTTTTCTTCAAAAATAACTTTACAGTTAAGCATAAATTGAATATTATTGAAACATAATATAATGCTAAAACAAATAGATAACAATCATACATGATTCACTCCATAACACATATTTTGGTTACATAGAAACTCTTGGATAGAGAGAAAAACTACGGTGGGGATGGTACCCACAACTTCACTACTGCAATAATAAAGGTTGCTCGGTTAGAGCTACATGTTTAGCTATTTCTGATAGCTTACCATGTTAGGAGTATCAAGATCTTTAGATCTACCTTGCTAAAGGATTTTATAACACTTAAACTAAATGTTGCACCTGGTTAAAGGCTTTACAATTTATAGACTTTGTTAGAGTCTTTTACCCTGTTAAAGGTTTCTCTTACAACTCAAAATATTACATTCAAAATCTTACAAAATATCTACAACTTCACAGCTGGAATGTTATAGCAAATTCTATATGCTCAAAATGAAATTACCTTGCTTATAGCATACCTCGGTAACCCATAAAATAACTCGGTAAACCTTTTTGTTTACTCTGTTCCTTGACTGTTCTTTGAAATCCTTCTTAGTGACTTCTGTGTATCTGTAATAGTCATAACACTCAGTGTTTTCCCATAATTTTGCTTTTCACATATGTATGTCTTCACACTCACATGTCTTGCTTCTCAGTCATACACACATACTCATTTGATCCTCAATTCATGCTGAATAAATAGATCTCTTATGATAGTGATCTTGTTCATGTTTCGATCTTACAAATATGGTTCATCAAATGAATAACCATACAAATTATTTCATTGGATAGATGTCCTCAAAATCATACAAAATCATACAAAATCTTAAGTGAAATTTCCAATGTGCTAACGATTCCTTGTTCCTCGATCTTGTAACACGTTTCCATATGTGTGTCTAGGTTCAATGAATATGGTAACACATTTAACTTGGTGTGTATCAACTCGGTATACCATCTTTGTTGATCGATAGTCATAGAATGTTACTCGGTAGACAGCTCAGTGTATACTAAACTCTGTGACTTGTAACTTCTGTAACTGACTGCTCTGTGCTTATCGACTAAATATTTCAGTGGTAATAACCAACTAGAGTATATAGAATGACTTTGGACATAAAACTAATGACAACTTAGTAAATAGTAACAGCCTCATAAACTATGGTTTGGTATTACTCCTACTCTCAATTATTTCAGAATATTTGGAAGTAAATACTATATTAGAAGAGATGAGTATATTGGCAAATTTGATCCTAGAAGTGATGAAGGAATATTTCTTGGTTATTCATCTAAGAGCAAGGCATATAGATGTTTTAACAAAAGATTGTAGAAAATTGTTGAGAGTACAAATGTGAAGATTGATGAAAAGTTTAGAGGAACTTCAAGGTATATAGACTCTGAACCGGAAAGAGAGATACTGACAAATGAATCTAAATTGAATCCACTGGTACAAAATGAAGATCTAGTTACACCGGTATCATCTGAAAATTCCACTATAACTGAGGAACAACAACAAACGAAGACACCTCGGTATGTAAGATTGAACCACTTTGAAAATCAGATAATTGGGAACAAGTATCAAGGAGTTATGACAAGAGGAAGATTGGCAAATGAAGAGGTATGTATTATTTATCAAATTGAACCATCATCAATTAATGAGGCATGTGAAGATAAACACTGGATTAAAGCTATGGAAGAGGAACTAGAACAAATTGAGAAGAATAACACATGGACATTAGTTCCCCGACCTAAAGACAAAAATGTGATTGGAACAAAATGGGTATTCAGAAACAAAATTAATGAAGATGGTAAGGTAATCAGAAATAAAGAAAGACTAGTGTGTAAGGGATATTCTCAGAAAGAAGGAATTGATTATAATGAAACCTTTGCACCAGTAGCTAGAATTGAGGCAGTCAGATTATTCTTGGCTTTTGCAGCACACAAGAACTACAAAGTATATCAAATGGATATTAAATGAGCATTTTTGAATGGAGATCTTGAAGAAGAAGTTTACATTGAGCAACCTGATGGATTTCCTTTAACAGATAAAAAAGATATGGTTTGCAGGTTAAGGAAAGTCTTGTATGGGCCGAAGCAAGCTCCAAGAGCTTGGTATGCTAGATTGGATAAATATCTTTTGAATATTGGTTTTTCTAAAGGTAATGCTAACAACAACTTATACTATAAAGTGACTAATGATGACATCTTGGTTATAGAAGTTTTTGTTCATGATATAATCTTTGGAGGAGAAGATGGATTATGTAAAGACTTTTCTATTGAAATGCAACATGAATTTGAAATGTCTATGATTGGAGAGATAAAATTCTTTTTTAGGATTGCAGATTTCATAGACTGATAAAGGTATATTCTTGAGTCAATCCAAGTACTTGAAAGAGTTACTAAAGAAATTTGGAATGGAAAACTCTAAACCAGTAAGCACACCTATGACTACAAATGACAAATTATCACTAAGGGGTGAATCTACACCTATTAATCTGACTAGATACAAATCTATGATAGGAGGCCTATTGTATTTGACATAAACAAGACCTGATACTATGAATGTAGTATGTATTGTTTCAAGATTTCAGAGTAATCCTAGAGAAAATCATGAATCAACAGTAAAAAGGATTTTCTGGTACTTACAAGGCACTACAAATCTTGGTTTATGGTATCCTAGAGATGAAAATTTTGAATTATGTGCATACACAAATGTAAATTGGGCAAGAGATGTGGATGACAGAAAAAGAACCACCGACGGAGCATTTTTTCTTGGAAGCAGATTAATTTCTTGGATGAGTAAGAAACAAAGTTGTGCATCTTTATCAATAGCAAAATCAAAATATGTTGCATCAGCAACTAACTGTACACAGGTATTATGGCTTAAGCAAATGTTGAAGGACATAAAGGTAAAATGCAAGGAACCTATAACTATCTATTGTGACAACACTGCAGCAATTGATATATCTAAGAATCCAGTACTACATTCTAAAACTAAACATGTTTCTATCAAATTGAATTTTCTGAAAGAGAATGTTGAAGCAAAAGAAGTAAAACTGGTTTATGTGAATACTAAAGAGCAGATTGCAGATATTTTCACTAAGCCTTTGCCTAAGGAGACTTTTGAATATGTCAGAGACCAGCTTGGGGTCATACCCCCACTGGTAGAGACTTAGACAGTTGATGTTTGTCATCAACCGACATAATTAACAAAGAAATATTTTACTCCGACTTTGATGAGGTGAGCTACTTCTCAGGGGGAGTAGTTGGCATACTAAATTGGCTGGTATTTTTTACTTGAACCTGGCTTTTGTATTAGCTTTGGCATTTGATGTCAAAGGGGGAGAGATTGATATGGAAAAACACAAGGAAAACACATGTTACTCTTAGGGGGAGAGATTGTTACTTTGGGAGAGATTGATTACTCTTGTATCTGAATTTTGATTTATGGTTATAATCTCTTTTGGGAGATTGTTGGTTTTTGGTATTTGGCATTTCTATTTTGGCACTTTGATGGTTTTTCCATCTTATGTTGCCATCAATGCCAAAGGGGGAGATTGTTGGTATTTTTGTATGGTTTTTTCATTGATGTCAACACCTATCAACACTTATCAACTCTGGCACTTTGGAGGATTGGCAAATGTTCACTGGCAAGCAAGTGACTTTATGCACAGTCACTGATATCTGGTACACCAGCAGGATATATTGTTCACCAACACTTGGAATGACATGGAAAACATCTGGTTATGTCGAAGACATTGCTTTGACACTTTGTCTTGGAGATTTGTTCATTGGTATATTCGTATTTGCATATTTGTTGTTACCGACAAATAGGTCCAAGTTATACACCAGCAGGATTATCTATTCTAGATCAGCATGACACGCTTTGGAGATGATTTTGTTGTTATTGTAAATGCATTGAGCTGACATGTTGAATCGGATATTGCATCGGTTATTGATTTACTTGTAATTGTTTTATTATAATCTATTTTAGAGCTGACCTACTAAATTTGGTCTTAGGTTATGGCATATATCTAAGATCCTATTTATAAGATCGATATGTGATTGAGATAAGGAATTGTAAGAAGGTATATGTGAGATTAAGCAGAGCTATACACACAGACATCATTTGAAGGTGAAGCAAGGTTTTTGTAAAGACAATCATAACTACACCGATATTGAATCCAGCATATGAAGATGCTATTTTGAGCAGTACATTCTTATTGGATTTAACTATCCAATTGTAGTCAGTGTGACTCCTATTTGTGTTTGAGCAGTGAGCTCTAGGCACTTGGCCTTTTCTGCATGTGCAGACCCCATTTGTATACACATACTATTTGCAGTAGTACATCATCTAATTGTGGGTAAGGTTTCCCACTGTGGTTTTTCCCCTTACAGGGTTTCCACGTACAAATTTTGGTGTTATGTGTTGTGGATGTTATTGTCTTTCTGTTTCATGCATTAATCTTTACCGATACTACAATTAACTGATAAACTGTCTACCAGCATAAAGTTTGGTTTACCAGTATTAAGGATTAAGGTTGGTTAAGTTGTTTTGGTTTAAATTTATTTGACAACTGGTTCACCCCCCCCCCCCCTCTCCCTCTCAGTTGTCTCCGGGACCTAACACAAGCTATCTCCCTTGCTAATTATTTTGGAGTATTTCCATAAGAGGATGTGAACACTATTGATGGTTCATCATGAATTGCAATATTTTATCCTAGAATGTCAAATTGTTGTCTCGCCCTCATTGAAAGTTTAAATTCAAGGATACCTGATTGAAATGGAAGACATGTGTGTGATTCATTCAAGAGGATAAAATCAACAAGGAATGTTTGGATGTAACTTTGTTCAATCTTTGGAAAGAAGTTTTTTTCTTACATACCTCCCATGATGCTAGAAGTGGTGGAGCTATACTTTCTTTATTCCCTTGGGTGTCCAAACATGTTATTGATAAAGGAGAGGATCCTACACATAATTGTTTCTGGGTCCTTTCTTTTATGAATGGTCAACCTATTGGATTTTGTTCTCTCCATGCACCTAATAATTAAAAATATAGATCAATAGTTTGGGATTAGATGTCTAGAAGTTTTTCTAATACTAATTGGGTATGCAAAGGATAATTTAACTTGGTTGAACACCATGAGGACTTCACCTGGTTTAATTATTTTAAGCTTAGCTATGATGAATTTAAAAGTGGATAAATTGTCAAAATTTAATGGGAGTTATCAACCCCATTGATAATAAATTCTCTAACCATAATAATAATAGGTTTACTTGGACCAACTGTAGATTAGAAAATGATAAAAAATTGGGTAGTTTGGATTGTTTTTATATTTCTCATAACATACATGTGGAAAATTTTCCATTTGGATGTTATGTTCAAGTAGATTATTATACTACTCTAGCTGACCAGTTTTCTATTATTTGCTCCATCTCTTTTTCTTAAAGAGTGACTTCCTCTTCCCAACTCCCCTTTAATCTTAATATTTCTCATCTTAAGAATAATGAATATGTTTCTTCTTTAGCAGGAATTTGGAACTCTATCCCTAAGCCTCAAGAAGGTGAATCATGGATTGTATGGTGGGATTCAACCATATCTCAATTTGTTGAGTTTCTTCAATCCTTTGGTATGATAATGGCTTGGAGACGTAAAGAAAAAGAAAAATCATTGCAAGGAAAATTAGAAGATGCTAGGAAAATAACTTAATATTTATCCATATAATGAAAAAATTTATAATTCTATTGCTATCATTGAAAATCAACTATGAAAATTGGATCATTACAAAGGGAAGGATGCTAAAATTAGAGCTAGACTTCATTGGATTAAAAAAAGGGAATACAAGATCCAAGTTATTATTTAATTATCTAAATTGAAAAAAATAAAAAAGAGAGGATTAGCATTATAGTTTATGAAAATGGACATCATATAGATCCTACTAAAATTACTAGGATGTTTAACAACTTCTACGAGAAGTTGTTTAAATAAGAAGGGAGTTGGTTAGATATTCAAAATTTATTGGATGAAGGCATTAAAAAATGCATCCATACCAAGATTAATCCATGTTACAATATATTTTTAGATTTCATTGTCTCTTTGGAAGAACTTGAACGTTCTATTTTCTTTATGAAAACTTATAAAAGTCCTAGCTTTGATGGGCTTCCATCTGAATTCTATCAAGTTATGTGGAATCATATTAAAGATGACTTCTATATTCTCTATTTAGAAGCTCTTCAAAGTGGTTCCTTAGGTTGAAAAATCAATAAAGGTATAATCAAGCTTATTCCTAAAGAGTAAAATGAAGATACAATTGCTAGTTGGTAGCTAATTACCTTCTTAAACACCTCCTACAAGATCCTTTTTAAGGTCTTGGAAATTAGACTTAAACATGTGGTCCAAAATATTGTGAGGGATCCATAAATAGGGTTTTTAAAAGGAAGATATATAATTGACAATCTAATGTTGGCATGGGAAACTATTGAATGGGCCCAACAATAAGGCCAAGATGCATTGGTGATCAAGCTATATTTTGACAAATCTTATGACAAAATTTGTTGGAGCTTCATTCTTAAAATGCTACAACTGTTAGTGTTTTATAAAAAAATCCAAAACCACATTCAAATATTATTCAAAGATGCTAATACCCACATCATTATAAATAAGACTATATCTAATCCCTTGAAGTTACAATGCTCTACAAGGTAAGGATGTCCTTTGTCTCCGTTTTTATATGTACTTATAGCTATTGCCATAAGATATCTTCTTTAAAGAGATATTCAAATGAATATTATCAAGGGAATTTCCATTCCCCAAAATAAAGTTATTAATTCCCACTTTGTTGATGATAACATGCTGCTCTTACAAATTTTTGAAGAAGTATTGAATAATGCTTTGAAAATCTTAAATTTGTACTATTCGACTTCTAGATCTCATTTAGCTCATAACAAGACTATTTTTTTTTATGTCTAGGCATGGTCCTATCCCTCAACGGCTTTCAATATAATGGAAGCAAATTAGACATGAAGAGATAACTAGATATCTTGGCATTCCCTTTGGTGTGGAGGTCTCACTTTTTGAAATGTGGGCTTGGTTCTTAAATAGACTAAAAATTAAATTGTTCTAATTTGGAAATAAATTCTCATCCTTAATTGGCAAGATTTAGGTTGCTAATATAATTCTTATTGCTACTTGAATAAGGCACTAATTACAAAGTTGTATTGAGCACAAATCAAAACTACTAACATCATGAACTACAGTAGGAATTGTAACCTTCATGCATTGTATAGCATTTTTACAATTAATAGAGTTGTGACCCAGCTAAAATTGGAGAACTTGTTCCTTAATTTGTTGAAGTTGCTCTATAACCTTAGTACTCTTCTTGCATATCTTTTGAGACTATAAAAAAAAGAAAAGCCAATTTTATGGTGATAATTGTTAGAAAAATAGTAGTACACCTGTAAATTGCCAAAGATGCTTAATAATTACTTGTCTAATAGAATTTGCAAGCACAATATTATGCATTCCAAAACCCAAAATGACTTCTTTCTAATTAATTCCATGATTAAAAAATATAGATAAATTTCTAAACATAGCATGCCACTGTTTCTTAGAATATAAGCAATCCCAAAATATGTGTTTCATGTTCTCAACACATTGGTAAAATGGGCATCTAGCTAGTTGAACCATAATACATTTCAACCTATCATCAACAAGGAGTTTGCAATGTATTATTTTCCAAGTCGTCACTTGGATATCAAAATCAATTGTAGATTTCCAAGCTTGGGCACTCAACTTGTTCCAGAACTTAGAGTTAAATCTGCATTTCCATTTATAATATAGTCGAGGAATAAGTGGTGAGTTAGGGAGAAGATGAATATGCACCCTCTTCAAGGGAATGTGGTTGAACTAGCTAAAAGACAACCATCACCAATCCTTAAAACAATTGCAATCCTTTGGAGTATATAGCTTCATAGAAATCTCAAGAATAACTAGAGACTTCAAACAAAGATTAATAAAAAAATTATACTTATTATTCAACCCATAATCATCTTTGATATTCTCCCATGAAGCCCAGTTAAATGCATTGCAATCCAAAATATCCTTAAAATTGTTGAACTCCTTTCCTATATAAATAAGAAGTATGTTTTGGAAAATTAATAGAAAGTGATTGATTATGATATGTGATGAGTTTATTCAACCAGATTGAAGTTAAAGAAAAACTAAAGTCATGCTACAAATAAGAACCATTCTAGTTTAAAAACTTACAAACATTTTGCCAAGCTTGCCATATGGATTTTAAGGGAAAAGAGGCACTAATTTTAAAGAAGGGAGACATAAGTAATTTTTCTGTCCAATTAATAGCTTGCCACTTCTTCTTAACTTAAGCCTCCATAATCTAATGACAAACTAAAATTTCTCATGGTTCATCTCCACTAGCTCTCCACTAGCTCCTTAATAATCTATTTGATAATAGGATATATATTCCTTGGGTTTTGGGATCTATAAGCCTAAGGCCACATTTAGCACTCGTTTGAATGCAACGAGTCTAGGAAAAAGCAATGTAACAAGCACTACCATCCCATTTGGACGACAAAAATTTGTGAATTAGTTTATTTAATTCTTTATATCCACATTTGGATGGTATCAAACATGATGAATAATATACATTCTTTTCTCAATAACCTACTAGTCGCTTCTTTATATGTAACTCCTTTTGCTTTGTTTCAATACAAAAAAATCAATTGTTTAGGTAAATAGAAATTTATAAAATATCCTAAATTCTAGGAATATGAGAATGAGGGTATATCCGTAAATAGAGAAATTGCCAGGGAGACAAAAATCTAATTGAAATAGATAGAAAGAAATTTTAATCACTTATTAAGTCATTCAAGTGGAGGAAGTCTGACAAAATTGAATCTCTTAGTTTGTAACTCAAAATGAAAATATTAAGAATTGATCTAGATCAAAAATATAAAAAATTAAACACTAAATATTTATATAAAAATAATTGGTAGAAGTAATTCCAAAACTAATCTAAAAAGAAGTGTTATATAATTAATAAAAAATAGGGAAGAAAAAAGTTAATAATAATTTTTTAAAATCATTTTTAATTGATCAAAATTGGGTGATTAAAATTTAATTTTTTGGTCAAAATTTATGTTATTGCATTTGATTTTTATTAATACTTTATTTTTAGATAAATTTATTTACTAATATTAGTAAAAAGAAAACTAATTAAAGAGTTCTTATTCTAGAAGTGAAATTGAATGGTTTCAAATGAGCCTATCAATGATGATATCATGTTAAGCATAAAAAACTCACCACAAGTAAGTTGAATGAAGGTGAGATTGTCGCTTAGATGACTTTGATAGAATGTATACACCATAGTCATCGTCTCTTGAAAGAGGTATCAATTTAGTCGAATCCTCCCAATTCCAATAGATTACTAGTAACTGATCAAAAGATAATTCGATCTCAAACTAAAAAATTATACAATTAAACTATAAAGAAACCATATAATTAAATATAATCTGATGAAATAAACTACATACTCATAGAGTGCAATGTGAATTCTCATAACTTACAATGTGACAGCTCATATATTGAAAGATAAGGAAAGTCCATCTGAAAATAATATTAAACAATGAAAATTTAAACTATTATACAGAAATTGATAGGGTGGAGTGCAATGAGAACATTGGAAATCCAGGTCACATGAATTTTCAAACTTTGGCTCACATAGGCATTTAAATTGTGGAACTTCTGTTAAATTTTATTTTTTTGACGAGAAAAGATTCTCAATTACGTAAGTTATATTTGAAAAAGATTTAAAACACTGAAAAAGATTCTCAATTACGTAAGTTATATGACAGACCACGTGAAATTTAGTGAATTTCCATTCACGTGCACATTGCAACGAAAATTTAGGATTAAGACTTTTATTTTATCAATATTCATACTATTGGAAGTACAAATTGTTTAAATAAATGATGGGGTAGTTGAAGGTAAGTGACTATAAACAACTTATTTTTTTAGGAAAGTAACATTTTTTAATAGAAAAATTGGAATCTTTAGTGCTTGTTGTTAGGTTAGTACTATTGCATTCACTTTTTGTACCAATCAAAAGTTATTATTATTTTTGTTTTCAAAATAAACATGTTTTTTATAAAGTTGAGATATATATTTTTAAACTAGAAATTATTTATTTACAATATGATTGGATGAAATTTTTTTGTAGGAATGATAGATTCTATAGGCCTTTTTATAGATTTTTGTATATTTTAAAAATAAATATCTATTTTTACTAGATTTTTTCATTTTTTATTTCTTGTAATAAAGTGTTTTTTTTCTATAAATATATATAAATCTTATTTTAGAAAAAATAAGTTATAAAATCTTATTTTTACTAGAGATTTGATTCACACCATTTAAATTAAATAGAATAAATTTTTAAACCATTTTATTACAAGTATTGCACAACAAATATTTTTATGAAAAAAATAAACCCAAGTATGTATATTTTATAATTATAGTTTTGCATATTTTTTTTGGAAATCATTCTAATTTTTGAAAATCATAATTTTCTTTTTAATCATTTTAATATATATAATATAATTTTATAACCTTTAATTATAAATTTAATTATTTTTCATTTAGTCATTAAAAAATATCTATTTTTATTTTATTAATTATATTATTTAATTTAATGATCATTAATAGTTATTTTATTAAGACCAATTATAATTCATATTACATAAATATAATTAAAATAATATATAATCTCAAACAATATCTCCACATAAAATAAGATCGAGAATATGTTGTCGTCGTCTACTACTACTGCTACTAGGGTATTGGTAGGACGAAAGCCCCCTGCTGGTTGCTTCCCTCACAACGAGCACACGAGTTGGGTGATTGTGGTGAGGTGGGAAGGATCTTGTAAGGGTTTCACAGAATTTCCTAAGCATTCCCGCAATGTTGGTGCTGGTTTTGAACACTTCAACTTTGGCAAGAGTGCGGACAAGAGCTTCTATGAGGTGGGGCAAGGCAAGGGGTTTCGTTCCCCTCACGGTTTTGAGGCGGTTGTTAATCGTTTTAGGGGGATATGATCAGTTCTAAGAAGGATTGGAAGGGGAAATTGTCTTTGCCACAAAAGGGTTCGCAACCTTAATAGGATGGTATATCGGTTGTTTCTTCTGCATTGATTGCATTGTCAAGGACGAAGCCAGTTAATGTTTATTTGATAGAGGAGTTGGAGAAGGAGGTGGATCATAATGAGAGGGTTTTTTTTGGTTTAGGACTTATTGGGCATTTCAGAGGTATGTGGCCGATTTTTGGTGGTCTCCATAAGTATATTTTTGTTCACTGGGAACCTCTATTGATAGGTTGTGTGTAAATCTATCTGCATGCTTAGGTTTTTTTTTGTTATTTTTGAAAATCAGATTGACAGGAACAAAATTCTTGGTGATAGTCAATGGTGTTGGGAGGACAACTGCCCATTGATGCCAAAACCATGGCATCCGAATTTTAATTCCTTGTCATAATCCTTTGATCAGATTCCTATTTGGGTCACACTTCCAAATCTTCCCATGCAATTTTGGTTTGACTCTTGTTTTGAGGTTGTAGGGAATTCTTTAGGAAACTTTTTGATGGTTGATGAAGGTTCTTTAAATTTGTTGCACACTACCTTTGCTCGAATTCTTATGGAGATGGATGTTTCTAAAGACCTCCCATCGAAAATTTCATTTAAATCTTTGAAAGGTAACTAGGTGCAACCTGTAGACTTTGAAGGGGTTCAATTTAGATGCAAGAGATGTTTTAGAACTAGGCACATAGCTGCTTCTTGTGACCATTTTTAAGTGGATAAATCTACCTCTTGGTGGAAAGAGGTTACCCCCCAACATTATATGGTTGAGAAGGTGGAGGTGTCTCATAATTTTCCTCAAGCTCTGAATGGTGAGCTCAGTGTTGGCAAGGGTAATGTGATAGAGACTAAGGGTCACTCTGGTACATCAAAGAGAGGAAAAATAGGAGGTTCAGGAGATGGGGTGAAAGATAGTGTTAATGTGGTCAGATGTGTGGATCAAGCAGGATGTGAGCAAATGCAAGAGTTGAAGGCTAAATCTAGTTTAAAAATGGGGTGTGTCACAAGGGTTACTAGTGCAAACCATGTTGGACCACAAAGCTCGGAGGAAGGGGGGAAGGTGGTTTTGGGTGCTTCTAATTCAAAGCTATTGGAAAATGTAAGAGAAGAAAAACATGGGTGCTTCTAATTCTAATTTAAAAATGGGGTGTGTCTCATAATTTTCCTCAAGCTCCGAATGGTGAGTTCAGTGTTGGCAAGGGTAATGTGATAGAGACTAAGGGTCACTTTGGTACATCAAAGAGAGGAAAACCAGGAGGTTCAGGAGATGGGGTGAAAGATAGTGTTAATGTGGTCAGATGTGTGGATCAAGCAGGATGTGAGCAAATGCAAGAGTTGAAGGCTAAATCTAGTTTTAAAATGGGGTGTGTCACAAGGGTTACTAGTACAAACCATGTTGGACCACAAAGCTCAGAGGAAGGGGGGAAGGTGGTTTTGGGTGCTTCGAATTCAAAGCTATTGGAAAATGTAAGAGAAGAAGGATGGATTAAGGTTAAAAGGAAGAGGGATAAGAGAGACAAGGATGATAGTATTAGTCTGATCCTTAAATCTCATGAGATGGAGGAGGTTAATTTGCATTATACACAATGACCTAATTATGGGCCAGTTGTGATTCTGGGAGGTGACTCCCTAATTGTAGCCACACCTGGTTCGGGCCAGGACAAAACCCAGTTTCTTAATAAAATTAACAACTATTATCGACCAATACACACACACACACAGACACACACACACACACATATAATCTCAAGCTAATAATTAATAATTAAGTTTAAGAATAATTTTTATTAATATTAATTATAATTATAATTATAATTATAATAATTATGTATATTTAATAATTAAATTGAGATAATAAATTCTTAAGAAAAATGTATATTTTTTTATGGGTAATATAATATTTTTATTAATATTTAACTATCAAATTTTATAAAGTATTCAAAAGTCTATAACTGTAAAATTCAAAGGACTACAAACCCTAACTATCCCTCCACACACTAAACCACAACATTTGTATCTAACACATTGCAACATTCCCCATATTGGTTGGCTCCCATGTTCATAAATACATGAAATATTCCCCAAGGTCATTACTATAGTTGGCTATTCAGACAAAATTACAAAATATCAACAAAATTGGACACACACACACATAGACTATAAAAAACCTATGGAGTATCCACAAAAAAATGCCCATTTCCCTTACAAACTATTTTTTTGGCTACCCTGAGGGGTCCATTGACTTGATAATATTTTGAACTTTGCACGAGCTTTCCCTTTATGCTCTTTGTCATACCAACACCATCTAATTCTAGTCTTTGTTCATCAAGATAATCTTTCAAAACCCCCAACCAATATGGGCTTCAACTTTCCTTTCATCCATATCACTCGAATCACTCTAGCTACTGAAAGGTTGAAGTGGTGGATTTTGATCACCAATTTTCAACTAGTTTCCCTCTAGTTCCATGAGACCTTCACCAAGATGTGCCCTCTAAAATTATCCTTAAACTAAAAAGTCCACTCCTCATCCACACATTCCTTTAGGATCCATGAAGCATCCTCCTTTCATCATATCTCTAATCTCCATGCCACAAGAAATTAAATGATATCGATATTAGTTTGATATTGATGCTTTATTCTCATAATTTTTCCCCAGGATCATCATGCTTGGCAATGTTATGTAGTCTCTTATCTAATATTCGACCCAAAAATGCTAATTATTTCTTACTAATAATCAAGGTAAAATTCGCTTCCATCCTAAAACTCTTCGCCACCAACCCTCTGCATGCCACCTTACACCAATTTCAAATACTTGTGTGATAAACTTGGCCAAAATGACTTTAAAATAGAATACCCATCCCATTGCATTTAAAATACACACCTTTCCATTATGGTTGTTGCAGTTGGTAGCATATAACCTATACCCATCACTATTAATCGAGTTAGATATCTTAGAGTTCCTCCCAATAAAATTTCATTTGCTCTTGCATTAATGACAATGCCCACTTCGACAACTTGTTCACCATCATATTTCTATTTCTCAATACATGAGTAATTTTAAAATCCTTAAAAATTATTAAAGTTCACTTATAACTTTAACATATTTATCTAATTTCCACATTGTAATTTCACCCCTAATAATGGCATTGATAACAATTAGAGAATCACCCTCCAAATGCAATTGTGATACTAGTAATATCTTGGCCATCTTGACTGCTAATAAAATTGCTTTCATTTCGACTTCATTGTTTGAAGCTTCCTTCAATCTTTTAGCTCCAATTCCCAAAATATTTCTATTCAAATCTCTTGCCACAAAGCCTACACCTAAAGGGCCTAGTATTTCTCATTGTCTCTTTGCATATGATACTTTGTTATTTGGACATGCTTCGTTAGTTGAGGCAAAAGTGATTAAAGGAATAATATAGAATTATGCATCATTTTCTGGTCAGAAAGTGAATGGTGATAAATCAAAGATTTTCTTCCTTAACACATCACAACTGGTTCAACATAGGTTGCAATCCTTTTGGGGATTTAAGATGGGAAATATTTCATAT
Organism: Cryptomeria japonica; assembly: GCF_030272615.1. NCBI lineage: Eukaryota > Viridiplantae > Streptophyta > Pinopsida > Cupressales > Cupressaceae > Cryptomeria > Cryptomeria japonica. Next base: position 771,594,942 of record NC_081409.1, on the reverse strand, counting down.
ACTTACCTTGGGATTCCTTTCTTTGTTAAACAAGATAAGACTGGTTTCTAGGATAAGATTATTTCGGTCATTTCTAAAAGAATTCTCTCATGGAATCATAGATGGTTAACTTTGGTGGGTAAAATTGTTCTCATCAAGTCTGTTTTGAATGTCATTCCCATATATCTCATGTCTGTTTTGAAGTCTCCAAAAGTACTTATTGTTAGTTTACAGGATACTCTTAGAGATTTTCTTTGGAACAATAATAAAGATGGTAAGAAGAAACTCTATTTAATTGCATGGGATAAGGTATGTTTGCCTAAGGAACTTGGGGGAACAGGAATTCGGAGTCTGGAGAATCAAAATTTAGCCTTAGGTGCTAAGTTGGTTTGAAAATTATATGAAAAGCCTATCTCCTTATGGGCACAGATTCTGTTTGCCAAATATTTAAATAATGGACCGAGAGAGTACATTTTTAAAGTCTCAAATTCACCTTTGGGTTCTGCTATTTGGAATTTCAATGTAGATCAATTATTTTGCCTCATCTCTCATGGATCATTCATAATGGTAGAAAGGTCAAATTCTAGGATGAAGTATGGAATGGACACACACCTCTAGTGAATATTAGGGATTGGTCTCCTTTGATCACTATTCTTTCCTCCCTTTGGGGTGTTTTTGTAGCAGATTATTTTGAAATTTTGACTAGTGGACCCCTTAAGCTAGCTAGATGGAAGTCGATTGATTTCTTAGATGCTGATCAAAGTATGAAATTAGATTTTGAGAAGATTTTGGGGGATAGAATTGTATTTCTTTCTGATTCTGAGGATGAACTTATTTGGACAAAGAATATTTCTGGTAAGTACACTGTTAAAGATGGTTACAACTCTCTTATGGCTGCTAAAGATTTATCATCCTAGCCTTATAAGTTGTTTTGGCATTCATCTTGTCTTCCTAAAGCTGGAGCCTTTGCTTGGTTGGTAGTTCAAGACAGAGTCCCTATAGGTATGAGATTGGACAGGCTTGGTGTTATTGCAATTTTCCCTTGTGTCCTTTGTAACAAAAATTTGGAATCTTCTTCACACCTGTTCCTACATTGTGATTATGCTTATGAATGTTGGCAGTGATTGTTTGAGAAATTAAATATATCCTTTGTTATTGGTAAGGATCTCATTTCCCATTTTAGATCTTGGCCCTTTATGTTTGCCTCATCTTTTTATGCATGCCTTTGGATTATATCTCCATCTATTGTGATTTGGAATGTTTGGCTAGAGCGAAACAACATGATATTTAAAAAAACAATTTCTCCTGTGTCTGAGGTTCTATTAAAAATTGAGTCTTCACTCTCTAAGGTTGCTTTGTCGTTCATTTATAAGAATTTGGAAAATATTACTTCTTTTTCGCATTGGGATAGTAGAGTTACTAGAGTTTGGAAGATGCTGTCGGTTTTACCCTCTCATGGTTCAATTTTAAAAAAGAATGATGCAATAGGTAAGAGATGCTCTGCTAGATGGAAACCTCCTTCGCAGGGACACTTTAAACAAAATTTTGATGGGGCCTCTCGTGGTAACCCTGGGCCGACTAGGGTAGGCATGATAATTTATGATCACAATGCAAAATTTTATTCGAGCTAAGTGTCATGCTATTGGTTTTAAAACTAACAATTATGCAAAATTTCATGCTTTGTCTTTTGGATTGGATATGGCAATCTCTTTGGGAATTAAGGACTTAATAATTGAAGGTGATTCTATGGTGATTATTCAATGTGTTATGAAAAATAAATCGAATTGTTGGAATTTGCAGTATATACTTGATCTCATTTTACAAAAAATAAAATTGTTTGAATCTTTTTTGTTATCCCATTGTTACAGAGAAGTTAATAAGATTGTGGATTATTTGGCAAATTTAGCCATTGATAGCAATGCTAATCAGCGAGAGGTGGGTTTTGAGGAAATTCCTTCTAGGGTATGGGAAGGTTTGCAACAATAGTTACGTGATTTTCTTGAGTAATGTTGATGTAAAATTTTATGATGATAATTATTCTCGCTTTCCCCTTTCATTTCAAGTATTCATGTTTGTTGTTTGGAGGAGAGTTCGATCTCATGGTATTTGATACAATAGTGTTTTTCCAAAGGTTTTTTTGATACTTTCTTTTTTGGCAGGAAAGTTTTTGGCTCATGGGATTTGGCACAGGGCTTTGGAAAATTTTGTCTTCTTCCATTGACAGCAGTTGTGGAGTCTATATTTGAAAATTATCCGGAGGGTTTGCAAATTGCCATATGGGCTCTATGTAAAACTAATATTATATGTGTGGTTTTGGGCGGGATGTATAAACTGATCTGTTAGATACTATAGGTTTATTTTATGAGCTGTGACTAGAGGTTTTCTTCCCAGGGTTCTTTCCTCTGATATGCTCTTTGAATCCTATGTAAAAAATAAAAAATATTAATAAAAAAGTTTAGTGGAATAATCCACTTTTATTGAAAAAATAAATAAAAAAATATCAATATACTACTAGGGTTCAATATAATTCAACATTGAAATTGGATAGAAAAATAAATGCAATTAAATTGACTAAAGATAGTAAACTTACATATATATAGTATTATATGAAAATGAAGAAGATTTTGTAAAATGGTCTAGATTCTCTAAAAGTTCACCATATTTTTCTTTAAATGACATAAAGTTCTTTTAAATTAAACAAAAGAGTTTGAAATTTTTAAAATTTTTCCTAATGTAGAAAAAGACGAATTTAAATATTTTTAGTAGAGAAAATGTTAAAATTTAAATTTCAAAGGAATTACTAAATAGTAAAACTAAGTTTTTCTTAAATAAAACATGGAAAATAATATATTTGGTGCTATTTGAACTAGGTTTATTAGTATTGATAATTGTGGAGAACAACATCATCAAATGAAAAGCATATATTTATTTTCAAACCTTACCTCTATTATTCATTGAGTTGAAAAATGACAACCCATAGAGGTTCATCGATAAGAAGATTTTGATAAGAACATAGACCATGTATTAGACTTGATAAACTTGTCTATCAATGCTACAATGATAGACAACATGCTAAATGAGATCATGTGAAAGGAAGTTTGGGATATAATTGTGATAATATCTTGACATAAAAATAATGTGAGATTACACATAATCCAAATTTAATTATACAATCTAAGAATGAAAAAAAATATAATTGAGCATCTCTAAATTCTTAAGGTACTCTAAGTCATCTCATTAATGTTGGTGAGATTATTTCTAATAAAGATATCATGTGCATGACAATTAATAGTTTTCTAGATTCATTTAAAAATTTAATACGATTCTCATATTGAATGCAAAATTAACAAACTTAAAATTTAATAATTTTATGGACTGAAGAAATTTTTCATAGAGGTCATTGACGTGTTTCCAAATTTTTTTCTTATATCTTCATTAAAAGAATCCTAAAAAAATGATGTCCTACTATGGATAAGGTTTGTATGAAAATGAAACATTTTAGTTATTTTAAGTGACAATGTCTCAAGAAGAGAAATACTAGCATAGGTGAGCCATTAGACATGATTTCTATTGTGGGTATTGAAAATGACAAAGAATGTCAAAAAAATATTTTTAGTAAGTGCCTAAAAATCTGATCATGTCTATATTATTGATTCATGTGCTACTTCCTAGATATAACTAATAATTTTGATAACTTTATAAATTTAACAAATTAATCAAGAGATATTGTTATATTGAGAGAAGACTCACAAGTGCAAGTTGGAGTCACAATGTTTTAGTTCAAGGATTGTTCTTCTTATTCTAAGACTAAATAAAAATGTTATCATATTTAAATTAGGTCATTGTAAATTGAATGAATGTCATTTTTAAAAAATGATCTTGTCATCTATTTGATAGTAATAAAAAATAGTATATGATGGATATATGAAAAGATGATTCTTTTATTTGCAGAAACAATACTCTAAAATATTACTGTCGAACATTGCTTCAACATGCAAGTATCTTGGCCATATTAGTCTTCATCCACTAGAGGAGATGTTTAATATAAATATAATATACATGGTCTTCTATGCATCACTATAGAAAAGTTTTTTTGTGAAGGTTCTATAGTTGGTTTAATAACATAGATAAAAAAAAAAAATTCTAGAAAAATATAGGAGATATTCTAATATGTTAGAATTATTTTATTTTGGCAATCAATTGTTGTTGTGAAAGGTGTATTATACTTAGCAAATTCTAAACCCAAGTCCTAGTCACATATGTTAAGTTTACTTAGGGAACACATAGGAAAAGTTTACTACTTTTATTAAATAGTTATCACATTATTAATTTTCCACCTTAAGTGGATGATAGGTGATCACTTTATGTCTCAATTCATAAGATTGAGAAACATGTTATAATCTTATGCCATCCTATGTTCACTTGGGCCTATATAACCAAGGGGTCCTCTTTATAATATCATAGCATACATATAAAGTAAATGTGTTGCATCATTTGCATCCTTGATAGAGTAGCATTATTCTCTCATTATTGATCTCCCGTGTGCTTTCATGGAGTGCATTGATCTTGGGTGGCTATAATATTTGGGTAATCTTGCATGGTATAGAGAATTCTATACCAAGTCTAACATGGTATTAGATATGTAAGATTTCTTATTATTATTATTATTTGAGAGGCCTAGGTCGTAAATATTGGTGGATTTTGGGGAATTTGTTTTGATGTTTTTGTACTTAATGTTAAAATTGGTGTGTATTGGTGGGAATATGAGTTCACCATTAATTTTAGAAGGTTTGAAAAAGATAGTTTTTCCTTTTATTTCATCCAAATCAAACACCAAAGGCCAAATAAATGAGGGTTTGAAGATATATGGTTGTTTCTAGATTTAGAAGGTACCTATAATTTCTAAGTAGTTTGGGTAAAAAACAACCTTTCCATTGTGTTGAGAAGTCCCAAGAACCCCAAGATTAATTGTTAGTTAATCATGAATGGATCAATTTTCTCAGGGCCATCAAGGAAAATCTAAAAATAATAGTCAAATTGAATAAATTTAGAATTATTATTTTTGAAAGATCATCCAAAGGATATGATCATGTAACAACCTTCTATCATCTTGATTCCTGTTGACGGGTGTTTTGACACACTCACCGACAGGCAGGTAGAACATGAATTCACACACCACCTCTCCTGAAAAGTAACCAATGTCAAAGATTGATGACTCCAAGGTCTTTGTAGTAGGGTCATGATGGTGTTGGGTAACTTGGTGGCTTGATGTAGTTGTACATGTTAAGGGGTGTGTTGATTCGAAAGTTTCTTATTCAGTTGAAAATGGAAAATTAAAACAAAATCTATACTAACTGATGAGAAAGAAATAACAAAAGGGAAAGGGAATGCAAGAAGATGATAAACATTCAACATTCATTCCATCTAACAATATCAACTAAACATAGAGGAAATTGGAACATAGACATACATTAGCATGCAAATCAGCAATTTAACATACTAACGAAGCTAGATTCAATGGAAGGAAAGACTAAACCACATTGACATTAACATCAATTGCCATATACATGTAGTGCCCCTCTTTGATTTATCTTGTCTTTTTGTACATCAAAGGAATATATTGATCTAGTTTAGTCTATTTTATGATGATTTGATGGTATCATGTTATGTACTAACCCTATTTCATGATTGTATTGGATATGATGATGGATCTATATTTGATCATTATTCATGATGGATCATATTTCTTATGGGATTTTGATGACATTATGGTTATGCTAACTCTAGTCTATGATTATGATGAATGTGTTAATTCTATGATGTTTGTGATTGTCTTCTAATGTCTTCGTGATTAGAGATGATGTCATATCACTCAATGTGAGCGTGATATGACGTTGTGATTCTCTATCACTTGCTTGATCATTTATGATGTATATGTGTTGTATATATGTTTTATATTTAATTGGAGCATTTATTTATATTGCCTTTGATTTATTTTATTTATCTTTAATTTATTATTATTGTTTATTATATTATTATTATTACATTCTCTTGTTACTAATTGAGTAATTAAATATTATGTTTATGCCTACCCTATTATTTCATTGGTTGAGATTTGAGGATAAGTAAAAAATATTATTTTATATTCTTACCTCAATTTTTGGAAGGGGGGTTGGTATAGAATATATTTTATTGGAATATTTTGATTGGCGGATATTCTTTTGTAGTTTTCAATGAGATTCTATTTATTGGATTTGTGAGCATTTTTGTGGGGGTGCTTCTAGATGTCTTTCTGCAACTTTTGGATTTTAGAATTACTTGGAGTGAGAATTGGTTTGTTGGGTTGGATTTGGGAAAGCTTGTTGGTTTGGAATTTTTCTCTTCTATGATTGTATTACCATCACTCTAGTTCTAGGTTGGAGATCTTTTTTCATTCTTGCATTTTAATTTTGGAAATGAGATGTTTTCTTTGTGACTGCTAAAAGATTGTTTGGGGAGATTTATTAATGAATGATTACTCTATTATTAGTAATTGGGTAATATTTTTGGAAAAAGATTTATATATGATTTTATGAATCTGTGTGTTGTATTGCTGAAAAAGGGCATTTGTGTATGTTGATATGTTGATGCATTGTGGTAACAGTTGGTTTTGTCAGGTTTATTTGTTTTTGCATACCTTGTGTTGTGTCCATTTGGTTTGATTAGATTTGGAGTGGCTATGTCTGTAATCTTATATGTGCAAGTTATTGTCGGTATATGTTGGAATTCTTGGATGCATTTTATTATTGGACTTAAAAAGGATTTGTTTTGGTTTCTTATTGGCTTTTAGTGACTTCTAGGTTGTATTTATGCTATTGTAAGGCTCATGCCTAAATCTCGGCAAATTTAAGTATCTTTGTATCTCATTTTTTATGAGTCAGTCCCTTGTTACAATAGCACTAAAATAGAGGACAATAGCATTACTTTGGGCAACAATAATGCCAAAGTAGTGTCAGCAAATTTTTGGGTTGGTTTTTGAGTTCCTCAATTGATTTCTCTACTTGGTCTTCATTACAGAGGCTTGTTTTGTTATATTTGATGGTTTTGGGGCACTGTGCCATTCATTTGTGATGTGTGTGAATTCATTTGGGCTCCAGAAAGTGGTTTTGTGCTTGTCCGTTGAGGTTTTGATATGTTTCTCCAGCAAGTTGAGTGATTCCTTGCTATTGAGGATGGTGAATTGTAGCTCCAGCGAGAGGTTATGTTGTGCCTCACTGTGGAGGATCATTCTTTTTAAGATAACCAGTGGACAACCAAGAGGCACTGGGGTGAATTAGTTGTCAACAGATTATGAAACTTTAGGCACACAAAACCTTTTATCAGAATGCATAAATCAAATACCAGAATAAAAGATATAAGAATTAAGCACAAACATAAATGACAGAACAATTATCATCCATCCACAACACATAATACTTATATTTGTATGTGGAAAACCCGATAAAGGGAAAAACCATGGTGGGAAGCCTACCCACAGTCAAATAATACTTTTATAGTAAGTATGTGATTACAATAAGAGGGGCCTGCACATGCAGGAAGGCACACTGCCTAGAGAGAACTGCTCATCACAAAAGGAGCCTCACTGAGTACAAAAGAAATCCAGAATACAATCCAGAAAGATGAATGAATTGCAAGAATATCATCTTCTATGCCTGAGTATAGTTCTAGTTAATATCAATACCAGAGGTCTTAAACCTCTTACACAAACCCAATTTGATCACCTATGATCGACCAAAACCTTTGCATATGATTACAACCTTATTCGCCCATAGATAATCCCATATCCCAACATAACTCTCATATGATCTACAAAGAGATCTTACATCATATATATACCAACTCGGGATCTAAACAATTAAGTAAGCCACCTAAAAGATAATACAATAAATCTATTACATAATCCCACAAACCAATGATAAACCAAGTTGGCCTAACACCGAAACAACATAATCCAATCAATAAATCCAACTAGCAACACATCAAGAGTATCAACCAACACGTTAAATAAACGGATCCAATATAACCAGACCTAAAATAGGTTGTACAAAGCCAAATGCAACACCGCTGATAACTGAAACATGAACAAGATAACCATCAACATCCTGATAACCTTCTAGAAGATGCACCAACACCACTTATTAGATTCATCAAAAGATCTTCAACAAATATCTGCTGGTAAAGCCCTTACCGATAACCAAAAGGCTTCCTAGAATAAATGATGGCTTCTGAATCATCAAATCTTGAGCCAACTAAATGTGATACGCATCAAGAACACATGAATAACTAATCCAAACCAATTCCACAAACCAGAGCATACCAGAGAAGATCTCTAGATCAACATCATAATCCAACCACTCTACTGGAACTCGGTAGACAACAAAACATCTAGTGTTGACATCAATGATAAACATCAATACAACACATAATAAATTCTACCAAATTACCAACAATCTCCCCCTTTGGCATTGATGACAACACTAGATGTGAAAAACATCCAAGTGCCGATAAATGCTAAACAAGTCTCCCCCAAAGGAAGACATCCAACAATCTTCCCAATATGATATGACAATGAAGTTTTGAACCAACAGACCAAACTCTCACTATGAACGATATGCTTGTTAAGCTATATTTTTCACATATATATCTCTCCCCTTTTGACATCAATGTCAGAAATTTGACCAATTATTAGGATAACCAGTAGACAACTGAGAGGGGGGGTGAATATAACAATTAAGCACAAACATAAATCATAGAACAATTACTATCCATCCACAACACATAACACCAGGATTTGTACATGGAAAACCCGGTAAAGGGAAAAACCACAGTGGGAAGCCTCTCCCCAAGATGATATGATAATGAAGTTTTGAACCAATAGACCAAACTCCCCCTATGATTGATATCCTTGTTAAGCTCTATTTTTCACACAAACACACACACACACACACACACACACACACACACACACACACACACACACACACACACACACACACACACACACACACACACATATATCTCCCCCTTTGACATCAATGCCATAAATCTGACATAAACATCAAAGAAAAATCATAAATCCTTTGAACCACACAGTTGACTACTCCCCTTGAGTAGTAGCACCAACAAATCAATTCGGAATGAATTATAGCTCTGATAAATGCATGCCAGACTGATGCCAATCAACATCACTCAAGTCTCTACTAGAGGGGAAAAGACCCCCAATATGTCTCTGAAGTACTCAAATGATTCCTTAGGAAAAGGTTTAGTGAAGATATCTACAATCTGCTCTTTAGTGTTCACATAAAGCATTTTGACTTCATTTGCTTCCACCTTCTCCTTCAAAAAACTATCTTGATAGAAATATGCTTAGTCTTGGAATGAAATACTAGATTCTTTGATATGTCAATAGAAGAAGAGTTAGATTGTAGTGAATAACTACCGGTTCATTACAATCTACCCTTATATCCTTCAACATTTGCTTCATCCATAGAACTTGTGTACAGTTAGTAGAAACAACAACATACTTAGCTTCAATAGTAGATAAAGAAGTACATGATGATTTCTTGCTGACCCATGAAACAAGTTTCTTTCCAAGAAAGAAAGCTCCACCGAATGTGCTCTTCCGGTCATCAACATCTCCAACCCAATCTGCATCTTATGCACATAGTGTAAAGTCATCATCTTTAGGATACCACAAACCATACTTAGTTTTTCCTTGCAAATACTTGAAAATCCTTTTCACCTCACTCTCATGATTCTCTCTAGGGCCACTCTGATATCTTGATACAACAAAAACTACATTCATTATATCTAGTCTAGTTTGAGTCTAATATGACAAACCACCAATCATAGATTTATACATTGTAGGATTTACCAGAGCTGATGCATATTTCTTTGTCAATTTCTCACTTGTAACCATAGGAGTACCAACTGGTTTAGAATTTTCCATACCAAGTTTCTTCAACAACTCTCTAGCATACTTAGTTTGATAGATGAAAATACCTTTATTAGTCTGAGTAATATGCAAACCTAAAAAAAATTTCATCTCCCCAATCATAGTTATCTCAAATTCATTCTACATATTATCAGAGAATTCCATACATAACTTATCCTCACCTCCAAAAATGATATCATCAACAAAGACTTCAACAATCAATATGTCATCATCAGTGATCTTATAGTATAAGTTACTATCAGCATTAGCTTTAGTGAAACCAAGATTCAAAAGATATTTGTCCAATCTAGCATGCCAAGCTTGAGGGGTTTGTTTCAATCCATATAAGGCTTTCCTTAACTTGCCAACCATGTTTTTGTCATCTGAAAGTGAAAATCCATCAGGTTGCTCAATATAGACTTCCTCTTCAAGATATCCATTCAAAAGTGCACACTTGACATTCATCTGATAAATCTTGTATTTATTATGGGTAACATAAGAAAGAAATAGTCTCATAGCTTCAATCCTAGATACCAGAGAAAAAGTCTTATCATAATAAGTTCCTTCCTTCTGAGAATATCCTTTACATACCAATCTAGTTTTATTCCTCACAACTTGTCCATCCTCATTCAATTTATTCCTAAAGACCCATTTAGTTCCAATAACATTCTTATTTTTAGGCTAGGGAACTAGAGTCCATGAGTTGTTCTTTTCTATCTGATCTAATTCCTCTTCCATAGCTCTCATCCAACATTCATCTCTATAGGATTCAATAACTGATGCCGGTTCAACTTGATAAATTAAACATACCTCATCAGCTTCCAATCGTCTTCTTGTTATTACTCCTTTGTTCTTGTCTCCAATGATCTAATCTTATGAATGATTTATCCTTACATACCTAGGAGTCTTATGACTTTCTATTTCTCTTCTCTGATACTACTTGTTACAAGATAGGGTTGTCGTTGCACCAAAACATCAACCTGTCAATGCCCAATACAACCACTAGACTTATAGAATCCACAGGAGGTTGTTAAACCATGTCACGAATCCCCACGAGGGATGTTGGCTCACTTCCAATAATTATATGTTATTGGATTCATGTATTTCCCCTATTTATGTGTATTTGACATTTTTGAGGCTCTCTTTATTGTTGTATTTTGGTATTATGAGCTTATGGCTTGATCCTTGTTAAGCGACTCTTGGTTGTATGTTGATGGCTATCCTTGTGAATCAGTTGTATCAGTTTTGTAATGACTTTTGGATGCTTTCCATGTTGAGCTTCATGTTGTTATTGTGTTGTATTTTGTTGTGTTTTACCGTAAGGTTATGGTCCATGGCTCGGAGAGTGGGCTCTTGCATGTGTGGACCAGGGTCTTGAGCATTAGGCCTCTAGGAGGGGGTCTAGACTTGTTGGAACCACATGAAGAGTTTTCTTGTAATTACAAGCGATAATCTTAATAATTGATTAGTGGGTTTGTGTATCTAGGAATGCACTAAACAAGATAATAATTAGTTTTGTAGCCCCCACCTCATATCCCTAGAAGCATGCGCACTCGAGATGAGCTTGGGAAGACCATTGGAGTGGTAAACCAATCTCCCTTGAATGGCTCCAAGGTTGAGATGGTTCCACATGTCTACCAGGGTGAGGCTTGGCCCCTTCTTTTGTGAGGATAGCATGTGATTAAACTCTTTCCCTACATGTGTCTGTTATCCATATGTGTTGATTTGTTGATTATGCCTTTGGAAGTTTGGTTTCTTTGACTTAGCCATGTGATATGATTTGGTTGTTGTATTCTTATGTTGGAGTCTTGTGATGTCATGTTGTATCCTATGGTTGTTAGGTGTCAGCCTAGATCTTGAGTGTGGGTTGGAACCTTGTGTCATCTCCTAGCATGGGGGGTGGTTCCTATTTGGTTCCACATGGTCAGGTGGTTTGATGCCTTCTTCCATTGGGTTATTCTTCTTCTTAGATGTTAGCATGTGTGGATTGGATTCTTGGATTCTTCATTATGTGGATATTCTTTGGAGTGGATTTATATGTGCTTGGAATAGAAAACATTGTATCATGATGATTTATATTTGTATAAAATATTATGTACCCCTAAGTTATGTATCTTCATGTATTTGTTGATGTATTTGAAAAGGGAATATGACATAGTAGTTTAGGAGGAGTTCTCATTGTACATTCATTGATGTATTGGGTATTCATTATGTAATGTAATATTATGAGTTCTATGTGGAAAAGGTAGAGTTAGTATTTATAAATTTGTATTGCATTGAAATTGTAAGATGTAATTGTATGTATAATCTTATGGAAATTAAGATGGAAGAATAGTGTTTTCTATTATAATTCTTGTTTTAGGAATGAAAATTATCTAGATGAAATGGATTATGTTTCTTAGGTAAATGAGCTAGTTATCTTAGAGATATGTAATGAAACTTATAGGATAATCTAGTCTTATTGAAGATAATGGTTATGTAATCTTTGATTCTTTTATGATGAACGAAAGAACGGATATTAGGAGTATTTGATTTGGTAGTTTCTAAAAGAATTTAAAGAGTATGTTATGTGACTAAGTTATGCATATGTGTTAAGGATTTATCATAGTTGTATGGAAAGTAAATGAATAGATGGATTGTAGAATATGATGTTCTAAGATGAATATGTGATGTGTTAAGATTTTGTCAAGTAGTGATGTTGAGATACCCTAGGGAATGAATTTGCATTGTATGAGTTTATAGAGTTATGTTAATCATTAAATGATTATTCCACTTGTGTAATATGAATATATGGTTTTGTTCTTGTTGATTAATGTATTCATGTATATAGTTAACGATGCATTGATGAATAATGGTAGTAATGTTACATTAATAAATACTAGTAATAGTGTAGTTGTAATGGTTATCTCAAAAGAAAAAAAATTCTCTTTTTGTTAGTAGATTTTGGTTTATTTCTCTAGGATATTTTGGTGGGCATTACAATACATGTGTAGATTGAAGCAATACAAATTAAGCTCTCTCTAGATTCAGGAAGTTGAATTAGACAGAAGGACATCAAACAATCATCATATGAAAGAAAACAATTCAAGTAAATAGGAAATCGAATTGAAGTTCATATATTTTCCTTCGAATGAGGACAATTATTCAGAAAATTTGTCACAAGTTGAATGTCTCATTTTTCTTACATAAAATTGCTTCCAACTATATTAATATGAAAAATGCAATGGAAAACTATCTGGAATGACCATCAGCCAATTTTTCAGAAAATTTTGAGCTCCTAAGCTATTTCTAATTCTAAGTTCCTAATTCTAAAAAGTCTAATTTCACAACATCTAACCATGGCCTCCAATCTTCAATTTTTAGACTCTTGAAATGGCTTGATTCATTACTTTTATAGTGTCTTTACTCCTATACTCTAGAAGTAAACTATGCATACAACCCAATTACAAAATGGTGGGAGTCGCACTTGACATGCAAATCACTACTTTTGAGCTCCACTCAACTAACACTACATGCATGTGAATAGTTAGTCTTCTTTAGATGTGACTATGCTTGTAGTCCCACGTAGGTATGTCTGCCTACCAGTGATACTTTATATATTCATGCAAGTGCAGTCCAAGCCTTCCCTCAAAACTATAGTTATCACCGAGGTTGCTCTTTACCTCTTTGTGGTAACATGAGTGCACTAGGAGTCAGCTTATTGTTAGCTATCTGTTCTCCTTGCAATAATCTATTGATGAAAATGGTGGATTAGGCACATACTCAATTAAAAACTTTGAAACTCTTAGCATTTTCCTTGACCCCTTCATCTCATCAACCAACTCATCTATTATTTGTGTAGCTTGGCAAGACTGGAGAACTAAGTGCATATACCTATCATGATTGTGACATCAAACTTGGTGGTTGGGGAAAAGTATTGGTTTGCATACACATCCCACTGCTTGACGAAAAAAATTGTAGCTTCTACAAGCCCAAACTTTTATATTCTTCTATATGAGGCATTCAAGTTTTGTCCTGATACTTCCTTCCTGATGGCCTCTAGCTCCACATCCCCAATTCTTGTATCAGTGATCCACTATTCATTATTTTAAAATTTGGAGATTAATGTTTGGCCTTGGTACTTGTACTTCATTGTGATTGATTTTTTTCAAGCCTGAATTCACTTCTGGTCTTCTTCCTTGGGGTGGTTGATGTTTCCATAAGAGTTCTCCAAACTGCACAAAGGAATATACATAATAGTGCCTTAGGAGATTTAATAAAAAACAATGGACTTTGGAATCTTAGGGTTTTGGCGTCAAAAGAAACCCTTGAGAATGATTTTGGTATCTCAGAGTTCTAGGGTCTTGAAACTTAGAAAATCAATAAAGAACTCACCTCGGAGTTCTAGAGTCTTGGGACTTTGGGGTGAGTTTGGAAATAGACTTAGTGCTTCAAGATCCTGAGATCCCGGAGCAAAGGGTAAAAGGCTTCTAGGATGACTTAAAAATCTAGGAATTCTAGGATTCCAAAGGCTTGAAAAAAAGGCCATAAGGTATTTCAGGATCCCAGAAACCTAGGATTATGAAGTGGATGAAAAGGTAGTTGAGAGCATATTTCAAGACCGTGGGAACCTGAGGTTTCAAAGTTGGGATATCATGGGGTAGGCATAACCTGCAAAATCCTAGGATCCTAAGGCTCTGAAGTGAAAAGAGGGTAAACTAACAACGAAATCAGAGATCCTGAGAACTCAAGGTTCTAGAGTGAGCGTAAGGCCTTAGAATTGGGATCTTGAAAAGCCAAGATCAAGGAATTCTTGGAGATTGGAAGAGAAACCCTAACTATCAAAAAATAAGATTCAACTTATTTAAAATGCAAAAAACCCTAAGCTATGAAACAAAGAGCACACTAAATGAAAGCCAAAACAAACCAAAGAGAGAAAACACAAATGTAAGACCAGAAAGAGGAAGACTCACCTAGACAAAGGAAGGGGAGGAGAAAAAATGCACCGTGGGAGACACTGAATCGCTAGAGGGTAGAATATTTGGAAATATTGAGCACACAAATGAGTATGAAAATATCCTAGAATGACTATTTATATCTCCTTGACAATGCGGGAACCCCGAAGTTCTAGAACTCCGAAGAAACAACAAAAACCAAAGAGAATCCATGACTTTGAGATTACAAGATCTGGGGGCTCTTACGAGAAAATAACAAAAGACTTTGGGACTCCAGGATCATGGAGTTTTGAAGCAAAGGAAACACGCAAAGGGACACTTCAGGATTTCAAGATCCTAGGGTCAAAAGAGCTCAAAAGTCTAGAGTCTAAAGACTCTAAAGAAGCAACAAACAAAACAAGGCACAATCAAGATCCCAGAATCCTAGGGCTTGGACAAACTTACAATAGGAGATTCCAGGACTCTAGGGTTTCAAAGTCTAGAAAAAAAGCCAGAGAGAACTTCGGTGCTTCGGGGTTCTGTAATCCTGAAGACAAATTGTCATGATCTATGAAGTGTACTTGTATCTGCAACCACAATGCACTCAATAAATCATTAGAAGCATGGTTAGAAGATTTAAATCAAAGAAAGACAAAACCATAGCTAATCAACTTATTGCCTCCTAGTAAATGTGAGTATGAAAAATGCTCTCAGATCTGATTATGCATACTTCTATGACCTGACTACACTTAGATGGAGGATTTGAAAGATGAAAATGCATGATCTAGCAAGAATAGCATGATTAAGCTATATGAATGATTGATCTAGCATGATTAAGCTAAGATTTAAGCTAAAATTGATAAACTATAAGCTAGATGCCTATAGTAACAATGCAAATGATGAATCAAAATGATATGAATTGGGACATGGATTTGGGACATGCAATTGGGACATGAAATTGAATTGGGACCCATATTGCTCCAAAATGAGGTCTATTTATAGGATTTTCCAAGGCTAAGGGTGATGTGGCAAGAGTCAACGGTCAAGATTGATCTGGAGGAGGTTGGCAAAGGGGGTTGGATTAAAGGGAACACTTAGTGACAAGTGTCACAAGGTTTCTAGAAGATGCTGGATGAAAGGGGACATGGGGGTAGGTAGAATGGGTTAGGTTTAGGAGTGGTAGAAGTTAGGAGAATTTGAATTTAGAAATTCAAAGATTAGGAAAATGGCTAATTAATCTCAACAACTCATAATTGATTTGTTTTAATTAATTAGGATTAGAAGAAATTTTTTTTATGGGGGGAATTAATTAATTTGAATTAATTAATTAAAGGGGTGAAATGAAATGAACCTATTTAATAAATTCTTAGATTTATTAATAAGTAGATGAATGAGAGATTTAATCAAATTGCTTAGTGAATTCAATTAAATTGGGGAGGGGAATTAATTAAATAATTGCTTATTTAATTAATTATCTTCAGACCATTTTTAGGTGTATACATTTTGCCCCTCTTTGAAGTGAGGTGTGATGACACATTGATTCAAAGAATAATCTCATTTTCATGCTAATATTGATTTGATAGGATTCCCCAGCTCTTGATTGCTAAATCCTGGTATGATGATGCCCCCTCGGGAGATCAATTGAGATAATTGATCTTTGGCGTTTTGGGAGATTGATATCCTAATAGATTTGATTTGATTTTTGCAATTGTGTTTGATGAAAATGCGAGTTCTTTGATTAGCTTGATTGCTTAGATTGGTTAAGATTGAAAAATCTTGATTGATTAGATTCAGTCTAGTTTCAGGAAGGATTCATCCTGTATAAGACAACGATGATCAAAGCATATGGTTTTAGGAAGGATTCATCTTGTATAAGACATGATCAGAACATTTGGTTTCAGGAAGGATACATCCTGTCTAAGACATGAATCAGAATTAGATCGTCTGGTTTTAGGAAGGATTCATCCTATATAAGACATGATAGAATTGATTAGGTTTGATTGATTGATTTGATTTGATAAAGTTGATTTAGATAAAGATCTGACAATTTGTTGATAGCAAGTTGCTGAAATATTTGGATATGTTGATTGTTGATTCTATTGAGAGAGATAGCATAAGATTTTTTGTTGTGTTGATCATATTGTAGCGTCCTAAAATTGTGACACTTGCAATTTCGACTGCATTTTGGTCTTCACGATGGCGACGCAACATGCAACCTGAATGGAGACCCCGAAACCTGATTACGACACTAAAAACTGCATTTTTCAAGCACCCTGGCCTGAACCTCCTTTGCACCCTGCTGTCCCGGGAGGTGGGACCAGAGCGCCCAGTGCCCTGGTCCCCCAGGACCATGGCACCCAGTGCCCTGGTCCCTGGGCCTATTTTGGGCCTGGTCTCCTATGGGGTCTCGGGTCTTTTTGTTTGCAAATGGAAATTAACTTTCCTGGTCGGCCTAAGGTCAGGAAAATTAGTCTATTAACCCTAATTGGCAAGTATATAAACTACATTTCCTCTCCCATTTTAGGGTGGATGAAAAAAGAAGAGGACATATGTGTATAAGCGTGGAAACTATACTCAAGCATTCAAGATTTCAAGCATTCATTCCAAGTCTCCATTCAAGGCTAAGTGTTGCATTCAAGACAAGGATTCAACCATTGAAGAGGAGATCACTTACTACATACAACATACAACAAACAACAACATCTATACCTTCGCACATAAGGATACAAACATCCTTACAACAAGGTATTAGTACTTGTTTTACATTACATACATTTACATTTACAACAATTTCTCATTTCTTGGTTAATTCCAAAACCGAGGTTTGACCTAAAGGCAAACCCCTAATCCCTAACCCCCAGATCGTCTTCACTTTTCTGTGCGTAGGTTGCAGGTACGCGGCTGAAATTGAAGATCTGAAATCCTTGTACAGAGACGAACAGATCCCCCTTCGTTTCGCGGATTTTTCGGAGGACCGTGGCGCCGGGCGCCATCGTCCCGACAACTTTTGCTCAAATTTGCAGGACAATGCCGTATCGACATTTTACTGCTAATTCTAGGTCCGCAGCTTCATATCACATCCCTAGCTCAGTTTATAAGCGAATCTTTGTCACTTTCTATGCATTCCTAGCTTAATTCCTCTATCAACATTCTTTACAAAAGAGGGTAGCCTTGTTGTCTTAACCCTTGAAACGCATTTAGCATCCAATCTTGCATTGTGTGGGATTGGATCTTGTCGATTTCAACCCCTCTTTTGAATGTAAAGTCTCTCCCTTAAGTGAAAACCATCAACCCTAGCGACCTCC
Organism: Cryptomeria japonica; assembly: GCF_030272615.1. Classification (NCBI taxonomy): domain Eukaryota; kingdom Viridiplantae; phylum Streptophyta; class Pinopsida; order Cupressales; family Cupressaceae; genus Cryptomeria; species Cryptomeria japonica. The sequence continues at coordinate 771,576,772 of NC_081409.1, read as the reverse complement.
CTTCTCTCTCCTTGGAGTTGGAAGAGGGGAGAGCAACTAGGGTTCGATTGCGATTTTCCGCTTTACATTTTGGTGAACCCGACGTGAACATCCTTTCTGATTATTCATAGTTAGATCTGAAAATTGGATTCCTTGATTACATTTCCATGTTTGATCTTTTGCAAAATTTTAGAGGTTAATTGCATAAAAACCCTAAATTTTCTTTTTAAGTAATTAAACTTGTGAAATGTTTAATTGTTGATTCTTGTTTCAGATCTGCTCTTCTATTACAAATTATCAATTCATATTTGTGCTTTAATTTTGAAAATTAAGTGGTTAAGTGTCAAAACCCTAATTTTTGAAACCCTCTTGATTCAACCTTTGTCTGACAATTTCACTGATCAAAACATCTCCAAATCAGCTGTAACTTTGGATTCCGCAATAAAATCACAATATCTTTCATCCTTGAAAATTTGGAAAAAAGTTGCGAGGACCGTGTGCACTCCGAGCGCCATCGTCCCCGACATTTTTTCCAAAATTTCGGGAGCAAGATCTTACTGTATTTTCCTGCTAAAATCTAGAATTTTGGCTGATTTTATCAATTATAACACTTTCAAAATTACAGTCAAAGTTGGTCTTGTGATTGCTTGGTGTAGGGCTTCTAATTATTCAAAAATCATTGAAATTAAAATTTTGTGTCAAAATTGTGTTCTTACTGTCCTAAATCTGAAAAGTGTGTTTGCATTCATTCGAAATTTTAGTGCTTCATTCAAATTCTTGCAATTTGTGACTTTTGAAATTAAATGCTTAATTACAACAACTTTGATTTCCGCTTCCAAAATTGAATTTTGCGTGAAATTGAGTCAACTTTTGAATTTCAAAACTTGCATTGCTTTTGACATTCCCTCTAAAATCATAAAATTCAAAATTTCAGTTTCCCTCTCTTTTTCAAAATTCAAATTTTGCATTTTTCAACAATTTGGGTAGGGTTCAATTTTGAGATTGCAACTTTAATTTGGCCTATCTACAGATCGTAAAATCACTCAATTTTTTCAGGTTAGCTGCAAAATCATCATAACTTTCATCCCTGCAAATTTCAAAAAAAGTTGCGAGGACCGTGTGCACTCCGAGCGCCACGGTCCCGGACTTTTTTTCCGAAATTTTGGGAGATTGTCCTGATTGTATTTAACAGCTTAAATCTAGAAGATTGGCTAATTTTACTGAAAATTGCTACCTCTAAAATTCAAAATCTTCTCTCTCTCTAGTGCATGAGTTTTACAACAATAAGCCCTACTTACACTATTCCCGTTAGACGAAGTCGTAGAATTAAGTCTTTCTGAGGTTTAATTACCGAGGAGATGGAACCTAATTTGAATAGCCTTTTTAACGAGGACATGGGTAATTCCTCTAATCCTCCTAATGATGAAGAAGCTCTCCATGAGGTTTCTGTAGAACAACTTTCAAAATTGGATAACCAATTTGATGATTTTCACTAATGGATGTCTCATGAGTATCCCGATAGTCAAGCTCTTCCTTTAATTGAGGGTCTAAAACATATGCTTCAAAGTGATAAGAATAGAATTGATATTTTGCGTGGTATTGCACACATTGTGGATTCGAATGTGATGCCTATGAAAAGTTGTGCCGAAACCTTAGGTTATACACAACCTCCTACTCAAGAAAATCATTCTATTCCTTTGACGACTTCTATTGCTAGCATACCTACCTTTACATCAAACATAATGACTACTTCTATACAAGACATTCCCCCTGTGATCACCAGTCATGGGGGCAATCCTCCCTCTTCAATTAACCCTCTTCCTTCATTCAATCCAACTTCTTCATTCATTCCTTCAATGAGTGTTCCTATTACATCTCCACAAATGAACATAACGCAAGGGGGCAATTCATTTAACCCTTCCATTCCTCCTTGTAGTGTTCCTCTTGTCCAATCATCTCCTATGACTAACTATCATAGTGTCCCACCACCTTACTCTCTACCTTCTTTCAATAACATAACACCTCCATCACAATCTAACATGTCTAATATGAACTCTTCGACTGAAGCGACCATTAACAATCTTGCACAAACTGTCTCTTCTTTACAGCAACAAATTGCCTCTATGAATCAATCTAAGTTTAGTGTGCCCACATTTGATGTCGCGAGCCCACTTTCTCTTGACATTGTTCGAGCTATCCCCCCTAAACATGTTGAAATTCCGCATTTGGAGCTTTATAATGGTAAGGGTGATCCTCTAACACATGTTAAGACCTTTCAAACAATATGTACTGATTTTGCTTATGACCAAAGGTTGCTTGCAAAACTGTTTACTAGAACATTAAGAGACAAAGCCCTACAATGGTATTGCTCGTTGCCTTCTTATTCTATTACTTCTTTTGAACAACTTGCAAATGCTTTCATTCAACAATTTCAAAACAATATAAGTCCTAAGGTTACTTTGATTGATTTAATGCATTGTAAACAAGGTGTTAAAGAAAAAGTGACTGATTTCATTGGTAGATATAAGCATTTGTATGCTCAAATTTCCTTTCCAGTGCCTGACAATGATATTCAAGGAATCTTTATTTCTAATTTACAAAAAGATATTCGAGACAAACTTCTATTTTCTGAGTTTACTTCTTTCCAACAGTTGTGCGCAACTCTTCACAATTATCAACTGACTGTGAGTCAAATGGAACAATCACATCCTATGGCTCCGAGTGATAAGGGTGATAGTAGTCAACAACCCTTTGGGAAGTTTAAACCGAATAGAGAGTCCATTAAATTCAATGAAAACATCATCAACAACAATGTGAATGCAACATTAGGTGTGCCTCCTATTTCTAAATTTTTCAAGAAAGAAAGAAAGTATACTCCTTTGAATGAATCATTGCATAGTATTATGAATAAGTTATTGGAACAAAATGTGCTTACTCTTCCTCCTATAAGGCAAATTGATCCTGCAAAGATTACTTCACCTTATTTTGATAACAAATCTTTTTGTCACTTTCATCGTTAGCCTGGGCATGATACTGAAAAATGTTTTTCTTTAAAGGGTAAAATTCAAGATTTGATTGATAATAATACTATCTCTGTTTCTGGAGTGAATGATAAAGGCAACACATCTGTAGCTCCTCCTAACCAAAATCTTCAGATTTTTACTGATCCATTACCTTCTCATACTTCTAATGCGATTGAGGCTAATGATTCCTCTGTCTTACTTGATGATCTTGTGTCTATGACTCCGAATGTGATTAACTTTGTAGAGCAGCAAGAGATCCCTAAAGAACCTTCCATCACATTTGATTCTAGTGAAACTATCAGGGCACCTGATGGTCCTTTATACATAGTTGCAAAAGTTAAGGATACACCTTGCCGTGGAGTGCTTATTGATCCTTCGTGCATGGTTAATGTTATTACTGAAGAATTTCTTTTTACTTTGCAATTGAATCAAGTGATCTATGACAAAACAGATGTGGTTGTGAAACTATTTGATGCATTTTCTTCTCCTGCAATTGGTTCTATTACATTACCTATTGAAGTTCATAACAAATCCCTTGATGTGAACTTTGCTATTATTCCTTCGTCCGAACAATTTCGTGTGAAGCTTGGCTATCCTTGGCTATCTTCCATGAAAGCTATTGCTTCTCCTATTCATAAGTGCTTGAAATTTCCCCATAATGGTGAAGTTGTTATTGTTAATCATAGTCTCTTTAAACCAGCTAAACGAACTTCTAGCGTTCCTATTGATTACTTTTGGCCTAAACAATTCCAATCTCTTCCTCCGCGAAGTGATCATCTTTTCAGATCTTATCAAAAGTGGAAAAAAGTTATGATCCTTTCTCTAAGTGAACCTAGAACACCCAAACTTGACATTCCTATCATTCTTGAGAAGGAAGTTCTTCCTTTGAAAGATAAAACTAATGTCTTTCCTCAAGAAGATTCCCAACCCATCCCTATGGATGTGACTATGCCTATATCTAATAAACCTCCTAAGAGTAGACCTATACCTCCTCGTCATGATGGACTTGGTCTCCTTCCAAAACCAAATATTCCTCCCTTATATGGAGCAGTTCCTCCTCCTTCCTCTTATGGAGAGAAGAGACCTTCCTCTTCTCCTATTGTTCAACCTAAGAGACCACAACCTAAACACCCAAGTGATAAGGATGAGAACATTCCTCCTCCTCAATCTTCTCAACTTCCTACTAAGACTAGACGAAATTGTTCTGCACGTGAACGCCGATGAAAGCGTCGTCTTAGAGCTCAGGCAGCTGCTTCTCAAACTTTGCAATCCCCAAAAACACCTTCAACAAGCATTATTCCATTTTCTCCTCAACCGACGATTGAGCCGAAATCTCCTAAACATAAGATGCATTATGGTCTTGATCCTGTGCGAGTTAAAGATCCTATCTTTATAAATCTTGATGATGATATAAATGAAAATGTTATTCATGATGAAAATGTTACTTCTCTTACTTCTGATAGTGAATATGAACTTGTTGATATTGATAATCATTTATCTAACGAATTTTCTAAAGCACTTATCCTAGCTCCTAGACAAGAACACTGTGGCTTGGGATATGAACATAGCCCTTGTTTGGATCTTGTGATAGCTCCATCTGCTGTGTTGGATGTTCCTCCTCTAGCGTGTTCCCTACCTTCCCGAAACATTGATCAGCAAGATTGGGGGGTAGATGACATGCTAGACTAGTTTCATTAGCATAGCAGATTCTCTCCCCCTCTCTTTTGTTACTTCTTCTATATGTTATTCTCATTCTTCTATTTGTTGTCCTTAGTGTTGTTTACTTGAGGACGAGGCAAAGCATTGAGATCTCTCGATCTCTCTCATGTTGACTCAAAAGACACATGTGTTCCCTTCTTCTAGGTGACCTTCCTTGATTGGGGAATGAAGAACAATTATGCATACATACATATGATATACATGAATTATCATATAGCATATTGACCCTGAGGAAAGCGAAGTCACCTTGTGCTTTGTGTTTTGTGTCTATTATCCTTGGGCTTATCTCACACTTGGGGGCTAAATCCTTGCGATAACGTGCTCCTTTCCCTTCTCATTCTTATATGTATCACTACCTTAAAGCAATCACCCCCGGTGAGGCGTGTGCGATCGCTTTAACATAGGGGGGCATACATCCCGTCCATATCTTTTCAAGATACTTGAAAATTTCTTGGCGAACTTAGCCTTGCCTTGAAAATTTTTGGTATTTCTTTTGCATGACTCATAGTGAGGGAACCTTACTACTGACAGTCATGGTTCTCCCTCATGATCTTCCCTTTTACTTTGTCAATCGAAGTTGTAAGATCCTTAGTCCACTGGGGGCTTGGTGTGTCTTGCCTCCTTGACGTGGTGAAAGTCTGTCAATGTTGTTTCCTTGTACTTTACCGGAAGTATGAGCATACATACTCCCGCTAAAGTGGGGGCTAAATGTAGCGTCCTAAAATTGCGACACTTGCAATTTCGACTGCATTTCGGTCTTCATGATGGCGACGCAACATGCAACCTGAATGGAAACCCCGAAACCTGATTACGACACTAAAAACTGCATTTTTCAAGCACCCTGGCCTGAACCTCCTTTGCACCCTCCTGTCCCGGGAGGTGGGACCAGAGCGCCCAGCGCCCTGGTCCTTCAGGACCAGGGCACCCAGTGCCCTGGTCCCTGGGCCTATTTTGGGCCCGGTCTCCTATGGGGTCTCGGGTCTTTTTGTTTGCAAATTGGAAATTAACTTTCCTGGTCGGCCTAAGGTCGGGAAAATCAGTCTATTAACCCTAATTGGCAAGTATATAAACTACATTTCCTCTCCCATTTTAGGGTGGATGAAAAAAGAAGAGGACATATGTGTATAAGCGTGGAAACTATACTCAAGCATTCAAGCATTCAAGCATTCATTCCAAGTCTCCATTCAAGGCTAAGTGTTGCATTCAAAACAAGGATTCAACCATTGAAGAGGAGATCACTTACTACATACAACATACAACAAACAACAACATCTATACCTTCACACATAAGGATACAAACATCCTTACAACAAGGTATTAGTACTTGTTTTACATTACATACATTTACATTTACAGCAATTTCTCATTTCTTGGTTAATTCCAAAACTGGGGTTTGACCTAAAGGCAAACCCCTAATCCCTAACCCCGATCGTCTTCGCTTTTCTGTGTGTAGGTTGCAGGTACGCTGCTGAAATTGAAGATCTGGAATCCTTGTACAGAGACGAACAGATCCCCCTTCGTTTCGCGGATTTTTCGGAGGACCGTGGCGCCGGGCGCCATCGTCCCGACAACTTTTGCTCAAATTTGCAGGACAGCGCCATATCGACATTTTACTGCTAATTCTAGGTCCGCAGCTTCATATCACATCCCTAGCTCAGTTTATAAGAGAATCTTTGTCACTTTCTATGCATTCCTAGCTTAATTCCTCTATCAACATTCTTTACAAAAGAGGGTAGCCTTGCTGTCTTAACCCTTGAAACGCATTTAGCATCCAATCTTGCATTGTGTGGGATTGGATCTTGTGGGTTTCAACCCCTCTTTTGAATGTAAAGTCTCTCCCTTAAGTGAAAACCATCAACCCTAGCGACCTCCCTTCTCTCTCCTTGGAGTTGGAAGAGGGGAGAGCAACTAGGGTTCGATTGCGATTTTCCGCTTTACACATATCATGAGAGATGAGTCATTATTCTGATTGCATATACACCTGTGATGATACTTTGATGATTCCTATGATAGATTTAACCTTGGATTAAACGAGCTTTCAGGATCCCATGCAAGAATGAAATGCAAGCTAAAATGCAAATGAGATGCAATGGAATGACCGGACCAGTCACTGGATTATTTTGCATTTTTGTCATCATTGAGCTTTTTGAAATGTGGGAAGTGAGTGCAAACATCGATGGTATAATTAAACCATGATGACCTGAGCACTATTTTCCTGGATTTTGATATAGCAAGTTAACACAAGCATCGAGGTATAATTGAACCAAGATGACCTAAATGTTGTTTGCGTAAAATAGGCAGTATTAATCATTTCAATACGCAAATTGGAAATATCTTCAATGATATTCTGATGATCATGTCCTAAGACAAATTTACACATATTAATGATTAATTTTCAGACAACAGACAAGAAAAATATCATGTTTCTTCCTTGTTCCTCTAGTCAAAGACATCCTGGAGTCACTCAGAAATCATGATAGCAAAAATCAATTTATAGAAAATTTGAACAATCATGTTACAATCATCATTCAAAAAGATATTATCCACTGAAAAGTGTGTGATGTGCTTAGATTGATTTCATGATATCTTGATAGTTTGATAGTTTGATCTTGTGTTCAATGTTGGATGTGTCTCAGTTTTCGCTTGATAAGAGTTGTCTAACTATTTGTTCTACCTATTTGATTAAGCTCAAAATTGGTCAAGAGTTTTGCCCCCAGTGAGGTGTAGGATTTTTCCCCAAGCCTAGAAACAAATTCGTTATGATATATCCAATGATCCAAACCATGGTAAGAAGCTACCTGGGATGTTTGCATATGTATAAAGGCTTTATGATGGTCATGTATAGCGCTGATGGAAGAATGAATGCAAGCGAAAAAATGCATGAACTAATAGATGGAAGAGCTAGCTGACACATAGCCCCTATTTGCCAGGTTTTCACCATCTGTTTTTATTGCACATTTTTTGATATTTGATTTTTTTTTAATTTTTTCTGCTTTTTCACTGTTTTTGATTTTTCTGATTTTTCAGTGTTTTTGATTTTTTTGATTTTTCAGTGTTTTTGATTTTTCTGATTTTTCACTTTTTTTGATTTTTTTGATTTTTCAGTGGTTTTGATTTTTCAGTTTTTTCACTGTTTTTGATTTTTCTGATTTTTCACTATTTTTTATTTTTATGATTTTTCAGACATAGAACTTCTTCAGGTGCATGCTATTGATAGGTTCCTCGAGTTGAAGTGATTAAATCTGAAAAATGTACACAAGATTGAGCACAGTGAGGGAGATGAATCCCTGAGTGGATGTACCTCCTATGATGCTGAATGTGATTATTCTCATCATGAAAGTTCAGATGTGTATTCAGAGCGAGAAGAAATTTGTGAGAATAGTGATTGTTCAACTAATCATGAGCCCATTGAGGTTTTAGATGTTAATGATGTAGATCACCTTGTTGTTGATTTCAATCCACAAGATGTTTGCAACCCCAGTTATGAAACTATGTTGCAACATGTAGCAACACATTATGAGCAGCGTGATAAAGGATATGATGTAGATGCAAGTTGTTGTGATGATGAAATAAATGTGCATAGGGACATGAGCACTGCAGATCCAATACCTTTATTAGACTAGGACAATGTTTGCAGCTCAGAGGACGAAGCCAAGGAAAATGAAAATAAAGGAGGTTTACTAAGTAGTGAGCAAATTTCAGAACTCTTAGTTGCTGATTTTCAGAAATGTGGATTCAAAAATGTGCCCAATCTTTCATACCCACTCAGTATATGTTTTGATTCTGATGATGTTTTTGAGGGTGTACAAAATGATACATATGATGTTGATTCTCTTCCTATGTTTGATAGACAAAATGATAATGTATATATGGTTGATAGGTATGATAATGAAGGTTCATATGTTGATATGAATTCTGGCTTTGATATGCATTATGAGGATCTACCTTTTAGAAGACATGATAGATCTGGGGTGTTTTTCTCAGATTTGCAAGGAGGAAATGAACCATTGGCAGGTGACAATCATGTATTTTCATGTGTGCAAAGTGCTGATAGAAATTGTGATCAGCAAGACGAATTGCAGTCATCTTATGAGGAATTTTTCCTCTCTAGTTTGTAAGCCATCATTGTGGAAGAGTGTTCATCATTTGAGCAAATTAGCAATAGAGATGTGCCTGATGTTTTCAACTTTCAGAATAAGTTATGCCACTTTTCATTTTAGTTGGGGAAGAGTGTTAAAGAGTATGGCATTCTTATGTCACCTGGTGATTAGCACGTTCAGCATTCGTTTGGTTTTCAAGGATTTTATGATTATGAACATGCTGCTGATTATGTTTTGTGTGA